>NC_081181.1:202117602-202224111 GCF_029867415.1 Vicia villosa
AGCTATCGCAACTTTCAATTTCATTTTATGAAAAAACCAACTATTAAATTCGGTTTCTAAATTCGTCGCAAAAGCTTGGTAGCTTTTTCTATCGAAAAGTAATGGTCGCTAAACGTTTTAATGACTGATTTTTAAACTTTTTTGGTCTCTAATTCAATCACTAAAAGCGAATTTTCTCCGTACCGAGTTACTATCGCAGTCTAGCAATTGCAGTTTTTCTACAGTCTTATTCTATCGCGGCTAATCTATTTCTATTATGGTTTTTAGTAAGTTTGGAGGCGGTTAGAGCTAATTTGGTCGGCATCGTGTCTACTGTTGGGATGGTGGCAGGGGATGGATGGAGTATGTAATTTTTAGACAACATTTTCTTATATTTTCATAAACTAGTATGATACCCGTGCGTTCGCACGGGTACCCGTCGTTTTCGCGCATTTGAATTGAGGAAAATAAAAGGTATTAGTAAAAGATTAAATTTGAGTTAAAATGGAAAAATATACAAAAATAGTAATATTAAAAAATATGAATATTGAAAAGAAAAAATAATTAAAAAATAAAGTTTATATGTTATTTTAATAGTATGGAATAAAAATTGGAAAGGTTTAATACAATAAACTTAGTCACATTTACTTTTAACATATTAAGACCGCTTCCCGTAAATATTGAATATTTTAATTAATAACTTCATGTTCCCGTTAATATTCAATAGGTTGATCAATAACTGCATGTTCCAGTTAATATACAATATTTTGATCAATAACTTCATGTTTTCGTTAATATTCAATATTTTGATCAGTAACTTCATATTTTTTTTAATATTCAATATTTTGATCAGTAACTTCATGTTTCCGTTAATATTCAGTAATTTTGATCTGTGACTTCATATTCTCGTTATTATTCAATACTTTGTCCAGTAATTTCATGTTCCCGTTAATATTAATATTTTGATCAGTAATTTCATGTTCCTGTTAATATTCAATATTTTTATCAATAACTTTATGTTCTCGTGCATTCGCACGGGTACAGGTACATACACGCATTTGTTTTTAAAATATAAAAAATATAATAAAAGAAAGTCAAATCAATTTAACCAACAAATTTTATTGTTTTTTAAAAAAATTATAAATTGGTGTCTATATTTATATATATATATATATATATATATATATATATATATATATATATATATATATATATATATATATATATATATATAAGTATACAATGTGGTTGAATTCTCTACACCTTAAAAGAATCATATTTTCAATTCCACTTGCACTTCAATATTTGCATCATAACAGGCGTGTTTTTTTATGGTTTCTTGAACACAATGTTCATTCTTCACACATCAAGGGTAATAATAGAGTACAAAATATTACATAAAGCGATTGTCGATTGAAAAGGAATGAATTTAAAAAGGGTAATGATCAAAGTATTACCTTCATAAGGACTGTGTCACCGCAGAAAAGCCTCAACTTTTCCATGGTTTGTCGGTGCATAGCGACAATGGAGTTGTCTTTGTTGGCACCCTCGTCGACGACAAGTCAGTTAGGAGATTTCTTGTGTTTCAGAATCGTGGTGGAGAAGTCCTTTATCACCAGTTTCCTGCAATTCAAAGCAATTATTATTATTATCAAAGAAATTCTGCAGACAAATAAGTTATAATTACTGCAGTGATGAAAAGAAAAAGAAAACAAATTTTGTGAAAGAGAAACCAAAGATCGATAACAACTTCACCTTCTGAACAACGTGAATCTTCCAACTAAATCTCAGATCTGGAGAATATATATGTTAAATTGCACTTCTCACTCCTCAAAACTCACATATCTATGGTGTTCATTTTCCAATCTTTTTCATCAATACGATCATGTGCATGATTATCTGCGACTCCAAAGCCATAAACTAAAACTGAAGATGCAACCATGGACATTTTTGAAACCAAAACCACGAATATTAAACCAGACAAACAAACAAAAAATGCTAAATTGCAAAATTTCAGAAACTGAAACCACAAAGCTTTAATCTGAAACAAAAACAAAAAAGTAACCAAAACCTCGTCTGAAACAAAAACGGAGATAAAAAAACGTAACTGAATTTGAAGAAATCTTACCCGAATAACAAAGAGAGAGTGGAAGGGAGACAAGCTGGTTGGGTGGTGAGGTTAGGGTTTTGAACTTGGAGAGAGAGGATTTGGGTTTTAAAGGAGCAGAGAGGAAAACGAAAAAAAGTGAGAAGTGAATAGAGAGGAAAACGAAAGAAAGTGAGAAGTGAATAGAGAGGAAAATGAAAGAAAGTGAGAAGTGAATAAGAAATTTTTTTGTTAAAATTGAGATAATGACATACAGCTCAGCAAGAAATGGGTATTAATTGTTAAAAATCAAAAGACATTTTTTGTCCCAAAAATATTAATTTAAACTAAGATGATCAAAGGGTATTTTGGTGAAATCCATAACAGTAAATTTTTTTATATTATAGATTAACATTACAATTTATTATATATAACAATTGAATTGTATTATATATTTTAATATAATTCTATCATATGTTAATTATTTTTAGAAAAAGTATATATTTATTAATTTAATTATAATAAATATTTTTTTATAACTTTGTTTTTATTAATTAGATAATTGGAATGCAGTTTCAGTACAAGAAGAAAAACACTTGAAGGGAGATGATGCTAGACTGCTAGCTAATTATTTACACACTTGAGTAGTGATTCTTTTTGAAGCTATTAGTACATATGTCATTACAAATTGGTTTGAATGTACTGAAGCTTCTCCCGCCTGACTTGCTGTTAGAAATTTTTGTTTTATTTTTTATTCCTCTTCCATTCATTTATACAACATCTTTTTATGAGTGACAATTGTTTATGGTAGAATCATCATTCATAACCTTACATAAAAGGATATTTCACATTTCCAAGTTCTCTATAAATATATTCTTTAAGACATATTCCAACCTTGTTAGGACAAAAGTGGGAAGAAGTTCATATTTTACAGTAAAAGTAGCTTCATATAGAGATAATGAATTGTCTATACATATAATTGTCACGGTCTACAATATATATATATATATATATATATATATATATATATATATATATATATATATATATATATATATATATATATATATATATATATATATATATATATATATATATATATATATATTCCTTACATCTAGTAGTGTCATGGAAGAAGTTAAAAAGTGGAATAACAAAGAGAGAGTGGGAAGAAGTTAATTCTGTATTGGATCAAACATTAATACTATGTCCTACTATTTCATATACAAAACAACATATAAGCACTTATTTAAACATCTATATCTATGTTATTGTTTTCAAGGTATCTGTTCATCATGGTAATGTAAGGTGTTGAGGAAGAACAATCAAACCAATACCAATTAGAATTTCTTCCTTAGTTCAAACTCTAACTCTAAACCACCAGAATTGAGTTGCGCTATCTTCACCGCACGGTGCACAAAACCACCTTCTTTCATGGTTTGCAATTGTAGATTGAAACAGGTAAAGTCATATAATCACAAAATTAGTATATTTTAAATCCATCATACAATAATATTTGAACCACTCTATTATAAATATGATAAAAAATAGCTTAGTACCTTATTGTTGGAGTAAATACCCTAATTAAGAACATTTTACTGCTGATGTAAAGACCATGATTCTTAGAGTTTTTGCTGAGCATAGAAGCTAGTAGATTCAAGAGCAGATGTACCAGAAACACAAAATGACGAAACAATGATTCAATAAAACAAAATCGAAAGGGTCAAGAAAAATCTTAGCAAATTAGTACTTGGATAGGCCGCATCGTCACTGCCATTGCATCCATGTTCTTAAGAAATCTTGTTTCAATGGATATAGAAATCAAGTAGAATAGTATGCTGCAAATAAATTCAATGGATCACTATGGTGCTATTTGAACTCACCAGTTTATGGCATTTCACAGTAGCCTATGTAATCTGCTCAAACCTTTCAGTTGGCAGTCCTGCAAGGTGACCAAGTTCACATTCATTAATACATTTTTGCTAGTTAAGAATCACATGGATAGAACTTGGAAGATACAATTCACATGAAACATATAATTTTTGCTATTTAATTTGTCTCTGTATAAAAAAGTGAGATTCAAAAATATTATGATGAAGTAAAATTCTAGAAATGATAAAATCCAACGCCACACAAAGTTAAACATGGATTACCCGAGAGTTCTTCGATCAGACCAGCAGTATGGATCTCATCCCCATAATCTGATTGCTTGCACAATTCTAAATTCGTGAACTTTCTCTTAGCCGGATGAAGCCAAACGATTATTATTCTCCATGGTTCCAAGCAATCCCCATCACAGGAAACAGATGGCCCTGCTTCATATAAATTAGTGTCATTTTCTATTTCATTGTAACAACAGTAGCATTACCTTCGATGGAGGTATGACTGATCTATAAGTTGTTTACACATGTATGTTTTGGCTTTGTAAGATCATAGAAATAGACGTTTGAGTCCTCATTTTCGGCAACTGCATATGACCTTTAACAGAGTATATACACCACTCCGTATTATATCCAGTAAGTAAACAAAATGAGATAAAATTGTGGCCAAGTTATCATCTCCAATAGCTCTTCCATAGTTCCGTATCCCCCTAATCACGACGAAAGAATGTAAGGTATGAGAAAGAGGGTAACAAATATACTGACAAAATAAAAGAACATTTTTGTTTAATAGCATTCACATATAATAAGACACATTCATTAATCACTTCTAAAACAATTTCAGAGTAACTCATGTAACTAACTACCAGGGAGTGCAATAAAAGCTTCATCTTCTTGGCCACTGGTTTCCAGAAGAACTGACCTTTGAATGTAATCTCCATTTGTCAAATTCCAGATCTGCACCGAATTTGGACTAACAGATGCCAATACAAATGATTTAATTACAAAATCAACAAAAAATTTTTGAAGTGAGAAACATCCTGATAGCTATCACAACAACAAATTTGTCTTTTAGCAGCACCCCTACGAAAGCGCTTTTAGGAAAAAGCGCTGGTATAGGTTTCGCTAAAAACAAAATTAAAAAACACGCAAAAAAAACGCTCTTATAGGGGGGGTTACGAAAGCGCTTTCAAAAAGCGCTGGTAAAGGCAGGGGTACGAATGCGCTTTTCAAAAGCGCTCTTATAGGGGGGGTATGAAAGCGCTTTCAAAAGCGCTGCTATAGGGGGTGGGGTACAAGAGCGCTTTTATCCTAAAAAGCGCTAGTATAGCCTTAGTTACGAAAGCGCTTTTCAAAAGCGCTGTCATACCTTTTTTAAAATTAAAATTTTTAAAAACAAATTATACTAAACGCGCTTCATCGTTTCCAAATCCCTAATTCCTCTTTCTCTGCCATTGCTGCCCACAGATAACTTAGAAAATCTTTGAAATCCCTAATTCCTCTTTCTCAGCATTTCAACTCAGAAAACATCGTGCCATCGTTTCCATCGTTGCCCACCATTTCAACTCAGAAAACTCACCATCTCAGAAAATCGTGAGCCACCATTCTCCGTCCTCAATCGTCTTCTTTTCATCGTCTTCTGCTCTTTGCTTGTTCTCATCGTCTTCTTCTCAACGGCTTCTGCTCGTCGCTTGTTCAACTCTGGGCTTTTGTTCAAGAAGCGATTAATCGAGAGACACATACAGGTAAATGTTCTTTCTCTTTGTATGGATTTAGTAGCTTAGGTTCAGAGGTTGGGAGTCAGTCACTGAGTCAATTTAGTTTGAAAGTTCAGATTCTGTTTAAGTGACAATGAGATTGATTTGAGTTTGATAGATTTTTATGAAACAAAAATTGTAGCTGAAATTGGAATGTAGTACATGGAGTGTAGTTTAAAAGTTCAGATTCTGTATGGATTTAGTACATGAAATTTCATTTTTGATTATTGGTGTTTAAGATGCTGCAATTGTGGCTGTTTTGTTAGTGATTTTTTATAGGATAACATTAGTGTTTACTAGTATTGAAGTAAGACGCTTATATCCAGGAACATCTGTGCTTGCTTAAAGCTATACAAAGGTTTTATTAGCTTGTACACTTGGCTAGGTTTATAGATAGGGAATTTCATGGTGGTTTTGTCATATAAACATTTTCATCTAATTTTGCATCTAAGAAAGCATTGAAAAGTCTAATTAATGGATGAACCAATAACTGTTGGTTGTTAAAGCAATGACAAGTCTGAATGTAGTCATTTTTTCCATAAGAGAATATGTGTCAAGGTAATTGGTACAAGCTCCAATCAACGCAATACATCTATATCAACTCATTATGGTCCTTCTGAAGTCGCCAATTTTGCTTGTTGGAGAACATATTGGAGAACAAAATGGTCTATAGTGCTTTTATCAAACAAAATAGTTGATGAAAACATTGGAGATCAAGGTGATATTGGTTTTGGCATTGAATCTTGTACAAGAAACGATCAAGATGAGAACGAATCTTGTACTAGAAATGATCATAATGAGGGTATTTGGATCAATCCAACCGTCCGCGTTGTTAAGAGACGCGTAGCACACAATCCTACCAAGAAAAGAAAGAGACGTTAGTGAAAAAGGTAATAGTATACATATTCCGACTCATGTGCGTTATTCAATTTGTACCGATTGTTATATATTCAATTTGTATAGTTTTTTCAATTTGTATTCCGATTGTTACAATACTTATTCAATTTTGGTGCATATTTTCGTTTTGTACATAACTTTTGAACCATGTATCCGTTTGTCGACTTCTTTACATGTAACTATACTATTTTGACAATTCCGGAGCTGCTCATTCACTTATCTTTACATTTTGGGACTGTTTTTTATCGGTTTTGGTTCTGCCCGTGATCAAAAGTCGGGCTTAGGGTCTGAATTTCGGAAAACCGACTTCATTTTTGAGTCCGTGAGGACGTTTTACCATAGCCATGTAAATTTTGATCAATTCCGACAACTTTCTTTTTTTGACGCTTATTCTGATTTCACCGATTTCGATTCCGATTTACTTGTACATGCATGGTTAGACTTCCATTTGACTTGTATAGATTGTTAGCTTATTAATAGTGTACTAATGTGCTTTAGTTTGTTTGATACAGGTTCAATGGCTAGTAATCAAGAAAACCCACAAGAGAACCCACAAGAAAACCCACAAGATAAGCCACAAGAAAACTTACAAGATATAGATGCTCCGGATACATCATCAAAAGAAGTTGCACGAGGTGTGTCCCTTATGAAGAGAATCATTCGACATAGAGACCAAGGATTGATATATAATTTGGAATGGAATTCTGATAACCAACCATTGGTCCTAATTCTGCAAAGTTGACAAGCTATATTGGTACACTTGTTCGTTTGCATATTCCAGTCTCTGTAGCTAAATGGAATCTGAAAAGCAAAGAGTTGGACGAGAAAAAAGACATGATTTGGGACGAGCTTAAGGTATCATATATGGTTGTTGTTATTATCTTGACGATAATTTGATTAAATTACTTATACTAATACACTCTATGCGTATGTTTGTTTGCAGAGGTCTTTTACCATACCAGATGAGCGTAAACGCTTCATTCTTAGTTTGGCCGGAAAAAGATATAGAGGGTGGAAAGCTTATCTAACAAACAACTATCTTAAGGATAAAGAAGGAAACTTTCTTGAAGAGGCCCCGGGACGTCCAAAAAAGTATGAGATCTTCATTAATGATAATGATTGGGCTAAGTTTGTAGAGCAAAGAGATGAATCTTTTCGGAAAAGGAGTGCCACAAATAGTGCGAGAGCATCAAAAGCCGCGTATCTATACAAAAAAGGGCGTTTGGGATATGCACGCTTAGAGGAAAAAATTGTAACTAAATAGAAATGCGTTTTAATTAATTGTCTAAATGTGTTTTATTTGACGATTTTATTTGTGTCAATGAATAGTTAGAGGAGACGAAAAGTGAGGAAACCTCACTTCCAGTACATGTGTTGTGGAAGGAAGCTCGTGTGGGCAAGAATCAAGCTGTCGATCCCGATGTTCAAAGAGTTTATGCTGAATGTGTAAGTATAACACTGTGTCTTTAATTAAATCAAATGTTTTTTAATATATAAATGATTTTTTATCTCCACTAATAATTATTGAAATGTAAATGAATTACAGGAGACCTTGTCGCAATCGGTATCCACCGGTGAGGACCAGGATGATAGGAGCGTACTTAGTATAGCACTAGATGCTCCTGAGTATCCCGGTCGGGTGAGGGGTAAAGGTCATGGTGTGACTCCAACCTCTTTTTACAAGCATCCTAGGAGAAGATCAAATCCTACCAATGAAGAAGTGTTGCAAAAATTGCAGGAATTGCAAGCACAAGTCTCTGAATTGCAAAGAGATAAAGATATGTATATGAGAGAAAAGTGCAACACTTCATCGGTGAAAGAATCTAGTTATAAGGCTAGTATCAACTGTCAAAGGAAATTTCCCGAGGTAATTATAAATTTTTTTCCTTACAAATTGTTCTATTTTATTAATGATAATGACTTTATATTTACTATTGGTTTAGGGCATTTCATCTTGCCAACTATACTTATCGTCACCGAATTATCGCCTAGTTGGCAAGGGAAAAGTGCACAACACTTTGGGAGATTTACTTCACCATAGACCGCTCCCGGATGGACACCTGAAAGTATCGGTGGATGTTGTATTAGATCATGATGCGATGCTACCGGTACCTGACATGGTCTCAGAGACGACATTGCTGCGAGATGCAATAGGATCATTTGTTGCATGGCCCTCGGAGCTCATTACCATTAGTGATGAGGTATATTGAAAACGATTATGAATCATTTAGTTTTCGAATGTCAATTCTGCACCGTTTATTAATTATTTTTTACATTTTAATTTTAGACTGCTCCTACAAAACCCGCAATTAAGGGTAAAGGGATTTTACAGGAGGAAGAGTCTGTTGCATCACTAAAAGAGGTACATTTAAAGTGTTAATATATAATCTGAATCTAAAACTATATGATTTTATATTTTACCTAACTTATATGATTTTTAGGCATCTGCTCGGGGGTCACAACAAGTGACGCAGCCAGTTCGTAGCGTACCTGTAACACCCCGAATTTAATTAACTGACTAATTAAATTAAATAAGGATTTATTTACTTAATTTGGACGAAGTTTGATAATTAATTGGATCGTCGGTGTTATTGAGAAACATGTTCGGATTATTAAGTGAAGTTGGAATTTATTCGGTTAATCGAAGAATTAATAAAGTGGAGTATGTAGAGAAATAATATTAGAAATAATATTATTATTGGATATTATTTATTTGAGATAAAGTCGGATTTAATTGGATTAATCGGAAAATAATATTAAGGGTGATAATATTATTTGTTGGAGCATAATTATTTATTTGACTACTCTATTTCATCAATTGGGTCTAATTAGTTAAGAAGTGGAATTATATGGGTTAAGCCCAATATGAATAATATAGTAAGGAAGATAGGGTTTTAGAGGATATAACTCATTTGGGAAAAAGAAGAAAAAGAGGCTAGAGGAAAAGAGGAGAAGAGAAGAGGATTTGTGGAGAAACTAAAAGATAGAAGGAGATTGATTCAAGGTAAGGGGGAGAATCCCAAATCTTTATGGGTTAGTATATGGGGATAATGGGTAGATTAACATGTTTATAATTTCTCTTAGTTGAAATGTATAAAGATGTCAATTGTTTTTTTTGGTGTTAGAACTGCTGAGATCTGTTAACTGGGATTAAAATTGGGAATGATATGAATATGTTGTACGTATTAGAAATGAAAACAAAATTAAAAGTGAGATGTGGGTATACTGTTGATGGTCGACATTGTTAATAGAGGAAGGGTGTCGTTCGGTAGGTAGCCTTGTGACCTCTTGTGCTTTTGTCGCTTCCTTGTTGTTTCATTTGCATATATCTTGCTGTGTCCTCTAATTTCATTACACATGTATTTCCTGTGTCATGTTTGGTTGCTTCATTATGTGTGCCTTGTTTCTATAACATGACTATTGTGGCATATATATAAACTTAGCTTATGCTTTTCAACCAAATTAATATAAATACTATATGTGGTATTACCTGATAGATATATAAACATATAAATTTTGATATGTGCTTCATGGGTGTCATTCACCATTCTTTAATGTGCATTGAGGAGTGTCAATTGGCTAATGACACATGGCATTGAGCTAGCCTACGTCGACAAACGGCACAAATGAGTGAAAAGATGCTGAGTGATACACCTCACTGCCACTATGCTATACTCTTCCATTTCAACTTCTTGGATGCTGTATTTTTTTATTTTCTAATTCATATATACATATATATATATTTATGTCCTATTGCATTCTTTTCTCAAACTACTATTTGTTTAACTTTTGTCAATGGAAAAGTGAGATAAATATTATGCTTGGTTACTAGATATATATATAATAGATAGATTTTATAGATTAATTGGTAAATGATTATAGTTTGGAGAAAATTGATTGCTATATTAAAACTATAGACTCTTAATAGAAATGACACATGAATATGTTTCTATTATTGTTCCAAGGTTGATTTTTATGAGTAATTAGATACCATAAATCCTAATGACTTATTGGTTTAATATGAAGATGAGTAAATCCATTATAATTGACAAGTTGTGAGTTAGCTTGTGATAGTGTTAATTGAAACAGTGGTTTAGAATGGTGTGTTGACTATTATATGTGAATGATGCTTATGTGATGAGAATGTGGTGTACAATATTGTGGATAATTCATAGAGTGGATTATTGTGATATGCTAAATATTAAGATGGTAGAGATGATCTTAATTGCATATGTTTGTTAACATTGTACATACATTCATGTCATGGTGTGCCTTGAAACAAAGGTGGTTTGCTTTGAAACAAAAGCGAGGCTTAGATTCTAGAGTGAATCGGAAGCGGTAAACTATATGTTTACATTTTGGTGGGCTTTGGTCTTGTCCGGATCATAAGCGTGGCCTAGATTCTAGATATTGAATCGGGAGGCGGTGAAACTTTGGGTTCACAATTCGGTACCACATGCATAGCGTCACATATCTTGCATTGAGTCACATTAAAATTATGCGATAATTGAATGTGTGAAGTTGATGTAGTTGTGATATGTGTATGAGTTTGATAATTGAAACGAGTAAGGTCGGAATACATATTTGAGTAAATGTGTGAATATGTGATAATTATGGTTGTGTACGTAATTGAGAATATAATAGTAGAATTGAAATATTATACTCTTTAAGCTTGTTGTATACTTAATAACATGTGAAATATGGGTTGATTACTAATATCTACATGGATATACATGGTGTGATTAATTACTTGAAGTGTTGATTTAACCATTTTTTTTTGCCGTTATACTTTCTTCATAATGGTTCGTATTCTCACCCTTCTGTTTTAATGTTGCCCTCGTTTGGCGACATGCAGGCTTGACGATTAGTAGCTGGCGTGTGATCTAGTCGGAGTTTCTTCTGAGTTTCTTGGTAATTAAGTAGTGAGTCGATGCTCTGGTCATGTAACACTGGGTAGATTAGTCGTGTTGAACTCATGTTTCTATTTGGTTATGTATTATGTTTATGACTTGAGAACTTGTTATTTGGCTACTTGTTGTTTGAGAGGCTTTCAAGCCAAATATTCTGAATTATGTTTTAATTTATGTTGATATGATTATTGAGACTTGATCATGGTATGGGACATGGATCATTTTATGAAACACATGAGTATTTAGTAGTTTCCGCTGTGAATGCATATTCTGGATAAAATATGATTAATTGAGAAGTGTTATTTGAAATGACCAGGTGTATCATATATTGTAAGTAAATGCTGTCGGTTTTTAAAGGCTTTTAGTTTTTGAAAACATCGATGTGACGCCCTTTTATTATATGCATGCTTATTCTCTGATTATATGCTTAATTATTTTGGGGTATAAAAGGGGTGTTACATTAGTGGTATCAGAGCATGGTCGACCAGTTGGTCAAGGTTATTAATGTCTTTTATCCTGTTGTATTTGATTCGTGTATCTGACACGATCGATACTATTTTGTCTGGTTGTTTGGTTGTTTAGGATGATGGCTATAGGAAGGAATGTTGACATTAATGTTGAGGAAATGATGAGGTGGACTGGTGCGATTGGACAAGCGCCGCAAGAGAATATCGGTTATGGAGGAAAGGATGAGTTTCATGCTTTTGGAGACTTTCAAAGGTGCAACCCGCCGATCTTTGAAGGAGGGTATGGACCGAACAAAGCGCGTGCATGGATGAGAGAAATTGAGAAGATCATTCAATTCGTGAGTTGTACTGATCTACATAAAGTACGGTTTGGTACTCACATGCTGACAAAAGGAGCTGACGACTGGTGGAGTAATACTGTGCGGATATTTGAAATAGAAGGTATTGAAGTTACTTGGACTCTTTTTCGTGATGCATTTTCGGAAAACTATTTTCCAGAAGATGTGCGTGGAAAGAAAGAAGTGGAGTTTCTAAAGTTGAAACGAGAAAGAGAACAATTTCGTGGGAAACCGTATGATGACATGAGGAAACAATATGGTTTTTGCAAGAAGCCAAGCGGGGGAGGAGCTTCTACTCTGATTAAGTGCTACAGGTGTGGCGAGACGGGTCACAAAACTGTTGATTGTGGAGGTTGTTTGAGTAGGATTTGCTACAGTTGTGGTGAGCAAGGACACAATTGTGCCATGTGCGATAAGCCAAAGAAGGATCAAGTGAAAGGAAAAGTGTTTGAGTTGTCTGGTGCTGAGACTACTTCTAAGGATAAGTTAATCTAAGGTACGTGCTTTATTATTGATAATGGTGCAACGCATTATTTCATTCTTTGGATTGTGCTATAAGATTGGATCTTGTTTTATCTTTTATGCTTAGAAGTATAGTTATTGATACAACTGTTGTTGCTTTGTTTCTTCTTCTTCTGCAAGTTTGAGTTATCCGTCGAGCATCTTTGGTAGATATTTGGAATTGAATTAGTTTGTTTTCCGTTGGACTAAGTTGATGAGAATTTTGGTATGAATTGTTTGGAGTTGAATCAATTAATCGTAACTTTAAGGGGAGATTTTGAATCTTGGTGTTTTAAGTGATTTCGAGTGAGAGTTCTGAAGCAACACTATTATAGTTAGTAACGGTGGTCTATGTTTCATTATGATTGTCGATTGTCTATTGACAAATTGAGGACTTGATCACCCTTAATCTATTGTCGATAGGAGACGATATCGTATTGAATGAGATAGACTTGTCTTACTAACTTGGTAGCGTGTAAAGCGACTAAGGAGAAGTTGAAGAGTAGATTTGAGGAATTGGTTGAGAAGAGGTTCTATGAGGTAATGTTTCTTGAAGACATTTGATTCTAAGAGCGACAATGATCATGTTGAACATTTAAGGATTGTGTTGTCGGTGCTAAAAGAGAAGGAGGTTATGTAAAGCTTTCGGAATATGAGTTTTGGTTGGAAGAAGTGAATTTTCTTAGATATGGGACTTCGAGTTGAGGTGTGTTGATGCAGATATCGATAAGTGGTAGCTTATGCTTCAAGGTAACTTAAAGTTCATAGGGGGAATTATTCGATGTATGTATTGGAGTTGTTGCCTTTGTGTTTGTTTTGGAATGTAAGAGGCATTGTTTGTGTGGATCAAGGTTTGATGTGTTGAGTGATCATAAGAGTTGAATATGAGGTAAACAAGACGAGTAGAATTTTGAAGGATTTTAATCTTTGGTTTGAATTACCATCCTGGTAAAGTGAAGATTGTGTCTGATGCATTGAGTAGGAAATAGTTTTATAAGTTATGTTGAGGATTCAAGAATTAGAAATCGTTGGAACAATTTAGAGGGTTGAGTTTGGTTGTGAAGCAACGTCTTCGTGTGTTAAGTTGATACGTTGAAGCCTACTTGGAATATTTTGACAAGATTTGAGAAGGTTAGAAATTGGATTTTTTTTCAATTGGTTGACAAGATGATATTGATTAATCAAGGAAAAAGTAGTAACTTTTGGATTGTCGAGAATGGTGTCATGAGATGTTGTGATCGAGTTTGTATTCCTGATGGTTAGAATTCGGACAAAGAGAGTTTTGGATGAGGAACATCGTAATGATTTGAATATTAATCATGGTGTTAATGATGTATCGAGATTTGAGGAAATGTGTAGTGGTAAAGTATGAAGACGGGTATACCGGAATTGTGTATTTGAGTTGGATTTGTCAGGAACCATTTCATTTGGTGCAACAATTATCTATTTTCGAGTGGAAGTGAGATAGTATCTCTATGGATTTTGTTTCGAGATTGTCGAGGCATCGAGTAATTGTGAAGTGAGTTGGGTCAGTGTGGATAGTTGGCGAAATGTGCTCGTTTTATTTCGATAAAGATGGATTAGTCGATGAAGAGACTTGCTAAGTTGTGCATCGAAAAGATTGTGTATTTGCATGGTATCTTCTTCACATATTGGAATGACAACTTTTGAAGCTTTGTGTGGTCGTAAGTGTAGAACCTTTTGTATAGGCATGAATCGAGAGAGAGAGAGAGTGGATGTGGTTTTGGTGTTGAGATGGTTGTGTCGACGGAATTTTCGAGGACGAAAATCTTTAAGTGGGGGAGAGTTGTAACACCCCGAATTTAATTAACTGACTAATTAAATTAAATAAGGATTTATTTACTTAATTTGGACGAAGTTTGATAATTAATTGGATCGTCGGTGTTATTGAGAAACATGTTCGGATTATTAAGTGAAGTTGGAATTTATTCGGTTAATCGAAGAATTAATAAAGTGGAGTATGTAGAGAAATAATATTAGAAATAATATTATTATTGGATATTATTTATTTGAGATAAAGTCGGATTTAATTGGATTAATCGGAAAATAATATTAAGGGTGATAATATTATTTGTTGGAGCATAATTATTTATTTGACTACTCTATTTCATCAATTGGGTCTAATTAGTTAAGAAGTGGAATTATATGGGTTAAGCCCAATATGAATAATATAGTAAGGAAGATAGGGTTTTAGAGGATATAACTCATTTGGGAAAAAGAAGAAAAAGAGGCTAGAGGAAAAGAGGAGAAGAGAAGAGGATTTGTGGAGAAACTAAAAGATAGAAGGAGATTGATTCAAGGTAAGGGGGAGAATCCCAAATCTTTATGGGTTAGTATATGGGGATAATGGGTAGATTAACATGTTTATAATTTCTCTTAGTTGAAATGTATAAAGATGTCAATTGTTTTTTTTGGTGTTAGAACTGCTGAGATCTGTTAACTGGGATTAAAATTGGGAATGATATGAATATGTTGTACGTATTAGAAATGAAAACAAAATTAAAAGTGAGATGTGGGTATACTGTTGATGGTCGACATTGTTAATAGAGGAAGGGTGTCGTTCGGTAGGTAGCCTTGTGACCTCTTGTGCTTTTGTCGCTTCCTTGTTGTTTCATTTGCATATATCTTGCTGTGTCCTCTAATTTCATTACACATGTATTTCCTGTGTCATGTTTGGTTGCTTCATTATGTGTGCCTTGTTTCTATAACATGACTATTGTGGCATATATATAAACTTAGCTTATGCTTTTCAACCAAATTAATATAAATACTATATGTGGTATTACCTGATAGATATATAAACATATAAATTTTGATATGTGCTTCATGGGTGTCATTCACCATTCTTTAATGTGCATTGAGGAGTGTCAATTGGCTAATGACACATGGCATTGAGCTAGCCTACGTCGACAAACGGCACAAATGAGTGAAAAGATGCTGAGTGATACACCTCACTGCCACTATGCTATACTCTTCCATTTCAACTTCTTGGATGCTGTATTTTTTTTATTTTCTAATTCATATATACATATATATATTTATGTCCTATTGCATTCTTTTCTCAAACTACTATTTGTTTAACTTTTGTCAATGGAAAAGTGAGATAAATATTATGCTTGGTTACTAGATATATATATAATAGATAGATTTTATAGATTAATTGGTAAATGATTATAGTTTGGAGAAAATTGATTGCTATATTAAAACTATAGACTCTTAATAGAAATGACACATGAATATGTTTCTATTATTGTTCCAAGGTTGATTTTTATGAGTAATTAGATACCATAAATCCTAATGACTTATTGGTTTAATATGAAGATGAGTAAATCCATTATAATTGACAAGTTGTGAGTTAGCTTGTGATAGTGTTAATTGAAACAGTGGTTTAGAATGGTGTGTTGACTATTATATGTGAATGATGCTTATGTGATGAGAATGTGGTGTACAATATTGTGGATAATTCATAGAGTGGATTATTGTGATATGCTAAATATTAAGATGGTAGAGATGATCTTAATTGCATATGTTTGTTAACATTGTACATACATTCATGTCATGGTGTGCCTTGAAACAAAGGTGGTTTGCTTTGAAACAAAAGCGAGGCTTAGATTCTAGAGTGAATCGGAAGCGGTAAACTATATGTTTACATTTTGGTGGGCTTTGGTCTTGTCCGGATCGGAAGCGTGGCCTAGATTCTAGATATTGAATCGGGAGGCGGTGAAACTTTGGGTTCACAATTCGGTACCACATGCATAGCGTCACATATCTTGCATTGAGTCACATTAAAATTATGCGATAATTGAATGTGTGAAGTTGATGTAGTTGTGATATGTGTATGAGTTTGATAATTGAAACGAGTAAGGTCGGAATACATATTTGAGTAAATGTGTGAATATGTGATAATTATGGTTGTGTACGTAATTGAGAATATAATAGTAGAATTGAAATATTATACTCTTTAAGCTTGTTGTATACTTAATAACATGTGAAATATGGGTTGATTACTAATATCTACATGGATATACATGGTGTGATTAATTACTTGAAGTGTTGATTTAACCATTTTTTTTTTGCCGTTATACTTTCTTCATAATGGTTCGTATTCTCACCCTTCTGTTTTAATGTTGCCCTCGTTTGGCGACATGCAGGCTTGACGATTAGTAGCTGGCGTGTGATCTAGTCGGAGTTTCTTCTGAGTTTCTTGGTAATTAAGTAGTGAGTCGATGCTCTGGTCATGTAACACTGGGTAGATTAGTCGTGTTGAACTCATGTTTCTATTTGGTTATGTATTATGTTTATGACTTGAGAACTTGTTATTTGGCTACTTGTTGTTTGAGAGGCTTTCAAGCCAAATATTCTGAATTATGTTTTAATTTATGTTGATATGATTATTGAGACTTGATCATGGTATGGGACATGGATCATTTTATGAAACACATGAGTATTTAGTAGTTTCCGCTGTGAATGCATATTCTGGATAAAATATGATTAATTGAGAAGTGTTATTTGAAATGACCAGGTGTATCATATATTGTAAGTAAATGCTGTCGGTTTTTAAAGGCTTTTAGTTTTTGAAAACATCGATGTGACGCCCTTTTATTATATGCATGCTTATTCTCTGATTATATGCTTAATTATTTTGGGGTATAAAAGGGGTGTTACATTAGTGGTATCAGAGCATGGTCGACCAGTTGGTCAAGGTTATTAATGTCTTTTATCCTGTTGTATTTGATTCGTGTATCTGACACGATCGATACTATTTTGTCTGGTTGTTTGGTTGTTTAGGATGATGGCTATAGGAAGGAATGTTGACATTAATGTTGAGGAAATGATGAGGTGGACTGGTGCGATTGGACAAGCGCCGCAAGAGAATATCGGTTATGGAGGAAAGGATGAGTTTCATGCTTTTGGAGACTTTCAAAGGTGCAACCCGCCGATCTTTGAAGGAGGGTATGGACCGAACAAAGCGCGTGCATGGATGAGAGAAATTGAGAAGATCATTCAATTCGTGAGTTGTACTGATCTACATAAAGTACGGTTTGGTACTCACATGCTGACAAAAGGAGCTGACGACTGGTGGAGTAATACTGTGCGGATATTTGAAATAGAAGGTATTGAAGTTACTTGGACTCTTTTTCGTGATGCATTTTCGGAAAACTATTTTCCAGAAGATGTGCGTGGAAAGAAAGAAGTGGAGTTTCTAAAGTTGAAACGAGAAAGAGAACAATTTCGTGGGAAACCGTATGATGACATGAGGAAACAATATGGTTTTTGCAAGAAGCCAAGCGGGGGAGGAGCTTCTACTCTGATTAAGTGCTACAGGTGTGGCGAGACGGGTCACAAAACTGTTGATTGTGGAGGTTGTTCGAGTAGGATTTGCTACAGTTGTGGTGAGCAAGGACACAATTGTGCCATGTGCGATAAGCCAAAGAAGGATCAAGTGAAAGGAAAAGTGTTTGAGTTGTCTGGTGCTGAGACTACTTCTAAGGATAAGTTAATCTAAGGTACGTGCTTTATTATTGATAATGGTGCAACGCATTATTTCATTCTTTGGATTGTGCTATAAGATTGGATCTTGTTTTATCTTTTATGCTTAGAAGTATAGTTATTGATACAACTGCTGTTGCTTTGTTTCTTCTTCTTCTGCAAGTTTGAGTTATCCGTCGAGCATCTTTGGTAGATATTTGGAATTGAATTAGTTTGTTTTCCGTTGGACTAAGTTGATGAGAATTTTGGTATGAATTGTTTGGAGTTGAATCAATTAATCGTAACTTTAAGGGGAGATTTTGAATCTTGGTGTTTTAAGTGATTTCGAGTGAGAGTTCTGAAGCAACACTATTATAGTTAGTAACGGTGGTCTATGTTTCATTATGATTGTCGATTGTCTATTGACAAATTGAGGACTTGATCACCCTTAATCTATTGTCGATAGGAGACGATATCGTATTGAATGAGATAGACTTGTCTTACTAACTTGGTAGCGTGTAAAGCGACTAAGGAGAAGTTGAAGAGTAGATTTGAGGAATTGGTTGAGAAGAGGTTCTATGAGGTAATGTTTCTTGAAGACATTTGATTCTAAGAGCGACAATGATCATGTTGAACATTTAAGGATTGTGTTGTCGGTGCTAAAAGAGAAGGAGGTTATGTAAAGCTTTCGGAATATGAGTTTTGGTTGGAAGAAGTGAATTTTCTTAGATATGGGACTTCGAGTTGAGGTGTGTTGATGCAGATATCGATAAGTGGTAGCTTATGCTTCAAGGTAACTTAAAGTTCATAGGGGGAATTATTCGATGTATGTATTGGAGTTGTTGCCTTTGTGTTTGTTTTGGAATGTAAGAGGCATTGTTTGTGTGGATCAAGGTTTGATGTGTTGAGTGATCATAAGAGTTGAATATGAGGTAAACAAGACGAGTAGAATTTTGAAGGATTTTAATCTTTGGTTTGAATTACCATCCTGGTAAAGTGAAGATTGTGTCTGATGCATTGAGTAGGAAATAGTTTTATAAGTTATGTTGAGGATTCAAGAATTAGAAATCGTTGGAACGATTTAGAGGGTTGAGTTTGGTTGTGAAGCAACGTCTTCGTGTGTTAAGTTGATACGTTGAAGCCTACTTGGAATATTTTGACAAGATTTGAGAAGGTTAGAAATTGGATTTTTTTTCAATTGGTTGACAAGATGATATTGATTAATCAAGGAAAAAGTAGTAACTTTTGGATTGTCGAGAATGGTGTCATGAGATGTTGTGATCGAGTTTGTATTCCTGATGGTTAGAATTCGGACAAAGAGAGTTTTGGATGAGGAACATCGTAATGATTTGAATATTAATCATGGTGTTAATGATGTATCGAGATTTGAGGAAATGTGTAGTGGTAAAGTATGAAGACGGGTATACCGGAATTGTGTATTTGAGTTGGATTTGTCAGGAACCATTTCATTTGGTGCAACAATTATCTATTTTCGAGTGGAAGTGAGATAGTATCTCTATGGATTTTGTTTCGAGATTGTCGAGGCATCGAGTAATTGTGAAGTGAGTTGGGTCAGTGTGGATAGTTGGCGAAATGTGCTCGTTTTATTTCGATAAAGATGGATTAGTCGATGAAGAGACTTGCTAAGTTGTGCATCGAAAAGATTGTGTATTTGCATGGTATCTTCTTCACATATTGGAATGACAACTTTTGAAGCTTTGTGTGGTCGTAAGTGTAGAACCTTTTGTATAGGCATGAATCGAGAGAGAGAGAGAGTGGATGTGGTTTTGGTGTTGAGATGGTTGTGTCGACGGAATTTTCGAGGACGAAAATCTTTAAGTGGGGGAGAGTTGTAACACCCCGAATTTAATTAACTGACTAATTAAATTAAATAAGGATTTATTTACTTAATTTGGACGAAGTTTGATAATTAATTGGATCGTCGGTGTTATTGAGAAACATGTTCGGATTATTAAGTGAAGTTGGAATTTATTCGGTTAATCGAAGAATTAATAAAGTGGAGTATGTAGAGAAATAATATTAGAAATAATATTATTATTGGATATTATTTATTTGAGATAAAGTCGGATTTAATTGGATTAATCGGAAAATAATATTAAGGGTGATAATATTATTTGTTGGAGCATAATTATTTATTTGACTACTCTATTTCATCAATTGGGTCTAATTAGTTAAGAAGTGGAATTATATGGGTTAAGCCCAATATGAATAATATAGTAAGGAAGATAGGGTTTTAGAGGATATAACTCATTTGGGAAAAAGAAGAAAAAGAGGCTAGAGGAAAAGAGGAGAAGAGAAGAGGATTTGTGGAGAAACTAAAAGATAGAAGGAGATTGATTCAAGGTAAGGGGGAGAATCCCAAATCTTTATGGGTTAGTATATGGGGATAATGGGTAGATTAACATGTTTATAATTTCTCTTAGTTGAAATGTATAAAGATGTCAATTGTTTTTTTTGGTGTTAGAACTGCTGAGATCTGTTAACTGGGATTAAAATTGGGAATGATATGAATATGTTGTACGTATTAGAAATGAAAACAAAATTAAAAGTGAGATGTGGGTATACTGTTGATGGTCGACATTGTTAATAGAGGAAGGGTGTCGTTCGGTAGGTAGCCTTGTGACCTCTTGTGCTTTTGTCGCTTCCTTGTTGTTTCATTTGCATATATCTTGCTGTGTCCTCTAATTTCATTACACATGTATTTCCTGTGTCATGTTTGGTTGCTTCATTATGTGTGCCTTGTTTCTATAACATGACTATTGTGGCATATATATAAACTTAGCTTATGCTTTTCAACCAAATTAATATAAATACTATATGTGGTATTACCGGATAGATATATAAACATATAAATTTTGATATGTGCTTCATGGGTGTCATTCACCATTCTTTAATGTGCATTGAGGAGTGTCAATTGGCTAATGACACATGGCATTGAGCTAGCCTACGTCGACAAACGGCACAAATGAGTGAAAAGATGCTGAGTGATACACCTCACTGCCACTATGCTATACTCTTCCATTTCAACTTCTTGGATGCTGTATTTTTTTATTTTCTAATTCATATATACATATATATATTTATGTCCTATTGCATTCTTTTCTCAAACTACTATTTGTTTAACTTTTGTCAATGGAAAAGTGAGATAAATATTATGCTTGGTTACTAGATATATATATAATAGATAGATTTTATAGATTAATTGGTAAATGATTATAGTTTGGAGAAAATTGATTGCTATATTAAAACTATAGACTCTTAATAGAAATGACACATGAATATGTTTCTATTATTGTTCCAAGGTTGATTTTTATGAGTAATTAGATACCATAAATCCTAATGACTTATTGGTTTAATATGAAGATGAGTAAATCCATTATAATTGACAAGTTGTGAGTTAGCTTGTGATAGTGTTAATTGAAACAGTGGTTTAGAATGGTGTGTTGACTATTATATGTGAATGATGCTTATGTGATGAGAATGTGGTGTACAATATTGTGGATAATTCATAGAGTGGATTATTGTGATATGCTAAATATTAAGATGGTAGAGATGATCTTAATTGCATATGTTTGTTAACATTGTACATACATTCATGTCATGGTGTGCCTTGAAACAAAGGTGGTTTGCTTTGAAACAAAAGCGAGGCTTAGATTCTAGAGTGAATCGGAAGCGGTAAACTATATGTTTACATTTTGGTGGGCTTTGGTCTTGTCCGGATCGGAAGCGTGGCCTAGATTCTAGATATTGAATCGGGAGGCGGTGAAACTTTGGGTTCACAATTCGGTACCACATGCATAGCGTCACATATCTTGCATTGAGTCACATTAAAATTATGCGATAATTGAATGTGTGAAGTTGATGTAGTTGTGATATGTGTATGAGTTTGATAATTGAAACGAGTAAGGTCGGAATACATATTTGAGTAAATGTGTGAATATGTGATAATTATGGTTGTGTACGTAATTGAGAATATAATAGTAGAATTGAAATATTATACTCTTTAAGCTTGTTGTATACTTAATAACATGTGAAATATGGGTTGATTACTAATATCTACATGGATATACATGGTGTGATTAATTACTTGAAGTGTTGATTTAACCATTTTTTTTTGCCGTTATACTTTCTTCATAATGGTTCGTATTCTCACCCTTCTGTTTTAATGTTGCCCTCGTTTGGCGACATGCAGGCTTGACGATTAGTAGCTGGCGTGTGATCTAGTCGGAGTTTCTTCTGAGTTTCTTGGTAATTAAGTAGTGAGTCGATGCTCTGGTCATGTAACACTGGGTAGATTAGTCGTGTTGAACTCATGTTTCTATTTGGTTATGTATTATGTTTATGACTTGAGAACTTGTTATTTGGCTACTTGTTGTTTGAGAGGCTTTCAAGCCAAATATTCTGAATTATGTTTTAATTTATGTTGATATGATTATTGAGACTTGATCATGGTATGGGACATGGATCATTTTATGAAACACATGAGTATTTAGTAGTTTCCGCCGTGAATGCATATTCTGGATAAAATATGATTAATTGAGAAGTGTTATTTGAAATGACCAGGTGTATCATATATTGTAAGTAAATGCTGTCGGTTTTTAAAGGCTTTTAGTTTTTGAAAACATCGATGTGACGCCCTTTTATTATATGCATGCTTATTCTCTGATTATATGCTTAATTATTTTGGGGTATAAAAGGGGTGTTACAGTACCACCCACTGGTCCTCCGAAGCCAGCGGCAAAAAAAGGCGATGCTTTTGTGCCTCGATACCGGACGACGCTCGGAACAATTATTGATATGTCCGATTTGAAGGATGGTGCTTTACGTGAAATCAATATGGATGAAGGTGTCTTCGGTATTGAATTCATGTCAAATATTGGAATTGATGACTTGGAAGAGATTTTTACGCATGAACAACTAGGCGTCGGTAATATGCACTCATACATCCGGTAATATTCACTCATCCGATATATTATTTAATTAGTCCCACAATTTATTTACACATTTCAATGAAAATAATCTAATGTTTATTATGTTTTCATTTAAGGTTGTTGTATGACAGAGTGTTGCGCGGGACTCCATTGTCAAACAGATTTCGTTTCGTGTCTTCCGCCCATTGCAGCGGAATGGCAATTGCTTCGGAACCGGAATCAGTTAGACATCGCTTAGTCGATAGATTCATGTCCACCGGCAATACAGAAAGTCTGCATCTTTGGGCGTATAATACCCGACCAGTAGGGTTAGTTTCTCATTCTTGGTTCATCTAATCTCTGTTTCTTTTGTGTATAGCAAAATTTTCATATAACCTATTGTTTTAATTTATAGAGCACACTGGTTGTTGCTTGCTATCAACCCTATAAGAGAAGTGGTGTATTATCTGAATTCGGTAAATGGTGACTGGACCAATTATCTGGCTATGAAGGAAATGATTGATTTGTAAGTGGGATCGTTCTAAATATTCGTGTATATTTATATATTTAATTATTTGTGAGATTGATCTAAACATATGCTTTTATATATTTGTTAGATCAATACAAGTGTTCCGAAGTCAACGAGACGCACAGGTATCCCGGACTAAATCAAACAACATTACTTGGATCAAAGTGCAGGTACATTATTTTTCACAATTTTGCTTATAATATTTATGCTACTTGATAAAACAAGACAACTATAAAATCTTATTTGTTTTTCTATGTAGTGTCCGCAACAGCGAAACAGTTCAGATTGCGGATACTATGTTTTGAGGTTTATGAAAGAAATCCTTCAGGCGAATCAATTAGAGATTCCGCTCACGGTATGAATTTATAACTGAAGATAATTTCATATAATTTATTACATTTAACTAAATCATTCATATTATGTTTTTGTTTTGTAGTACTTTGACGAATTCCGTGCTGCTTCGTACCCGAGACTTAAGTTGGAAGAAATCAAAGAGGATTTGTGTCAATTTTATATTCAGCAACTTTTCATGTAGGATTTGTGTCGATTTGAAGTATAATATTGTTGATGTTACTGATTTAGTTTGTAATGATGTATATATATAATTTTGGATATTATAATGGTATTATATTAGTATATATATATATATATATATATATATATATATATATATATATATATATATATATATATATATATATATATATATATTGTCCTACCTATGGTTGAAAATATATCGTCGAAAATATATTACAGGTCGAAAATATTACAGGTTGAAAACATATTACAGGTCGAAAATATTACAGGTCGACTGGGAGGCTTAAATTACAGGCTGCACATTAAAATACCTCATTTAGCAACGACAGCGCTTTTAAAAAGCGCTCTTAAAGGTCCACCTACGAAAGCGCTTTTTAGTAAAAGCGCTGCCAAAGATTAAAAAAAGCATAAAAAATAAAAAAAACGCAACCTACGAAAGCGCTTTTCCAAATGCGCTCTTATAGGGGGGGCTATCAGAGCGCTTTTTCCAAAAAAAGCGCTCTCATAGGGGGATACCAGAGCGCTTTTCTGGAAAAAGCGCTCTTATAGGGTGAGCTACTAGAGCGCTTTTTCCAGAAAAGCGCTCTTATAGGGGGGGTCTACCAGAGCGCTTTTTCCAGAAAAGTGCTCTTATAGGGGGGTCTATCAGAGCGCTTTCAGAAGCGCTTTTGTTACCTACGCCAGCGCTGGCTTTCACAGCGCTTTTAAGCGCTTTTAAAGCCCAAAATAAGCGCTTTCGTAGGCCTTCCGTGTTGTAGTGTATATAAAGCAGCTCAATCAATTACCTGTAGTGAGTAAATTTGTCTGTAAGTTTGGATGTTACAAATAGACACCATTTTATCAGAAGCGGCTGCAAATAACTGTCCCTATCACGGCTGAAATCTCTCTTTTTTGCTTCTTCCCTGAAACAACTGATGGTGATGAATATCAGTTCTAAAATTTTGAAGAAGAGCGCATTCCAAAGACTCTGTTAATAAGAGTCTTGAATCTAAGAGTTAAAAAAACAAAACAAAGTAGAATTTAAACTAAATCCGTTTTATACATATTCAGAATATCAATCATGGTAAAATAGAGAAAAATAAACTTTTATGCAAACCATCTTATATAAAACGAATAAATGAATGAACAAACTTGACGCAAATAAATGTTTTTGCGTTTATGTGTTATTTGACGAAAACAAATTGATGCCTTTTTTACGACAAAAGAAAAATAAAGCAAACAGCAAAAACGATCATATTCTCTGAAACCCTAAATATATGAAATGTCATCCTAAATATCCAGAACCCTAAAGAAAACTGAAGCAAACACCAACAACATATGAAACCCTAAAATTGAAGTTAAAACCCAAAAACAATAAACAAACCTCTTTATCAAGCAAAATCATTTCGAAGTATAAGCAAAGAAGGAAATCCTAAAATTAGAATAAGAAGAAAACAAGCTCTTAAAAACTTTGAAGATCTCCTAAGCAAAGAAGGATAAATAGCATAAACCTTGATTTGTAGATTTTTGTAAATCCTCCCAAAACCCGGTGTCTGTGTTGAAGAAAAGGAGGAGAGAAAAAGAAGAAGAGTGTGGAATTTTGGAGAGAGAGAAGAAAGAAACAGGAAGAGAGAGATACAACAAAAGAGAGAAGAAATCAAAAGAGGAAGAGAGAGGTAGCGGAAGAGAGAGAACGTGAATTTGCATCTTTTGGGGGAAAGTAGAAAAAAATTTGAATTAGGTCTGACATTAGAAAAAATTGAAAATGAATAGTTTGTTTTGAACCAATCAATATAAATCATTGGGAGTAAAACAAGATAAAGTAAAAATTAGAAAAAGACATTTTTTATCTCTAAAATATTAATTTAAACTAAGATAAGAAAAGGGTATTATAGTGAATTCCAGAACACTAAATTTTCTTATATTATAGATAGCCTTGGTGTTATCTTTGTAGTTTGTTTTGGTGTATTACATGTCTGGTGTAATTTTGTTTTAACTGGAAGACTGCTTGTGCTTGTAGTTGTTCAATAATAAATTAGTTTTGGTTTAAAAAAAAATAGTTATTTTGTTTCGACTATTAACAATTCAATTCAAATCCTTCAATTTTGCCATCCATACTTAAAATAACAACATTTTAATTACTAAATTAACTTTTCATTTTACAAAATTGATATCTTAATAGAAAAAAGACTAATACAAATGGAATCAATCTACTTAATATAAATGTAAGGTTGTGATGATGACAACCCTAGACACAATCTGCTGATGTGGCATTCTCACATAATTTGATGCTTATGTGGCATATTTACAAAGCTTCTCAATTTAAGTCAAGATTTCCATTTTATAAAATCTTACATTTCTTTTAGAGATAAGTCTCAAATAAATTTTGTTTACAAAAATTTGTCAAATAAATGTCATTAATATTTTTTTTTAATTTATATCACAATTAATCCTCTTTAAAGTATTTTGTTAGAACAAGATTTGTTCTTATCAATTATCTTAGTTTTGATGATAACAATAATATGAATTTTGCTTAAGATAATATGGTACTCTAATCCAATGCAATTTCCCTTTCAGGAAATATATAAAGAGTACGCATGATTCAGCGCTCAGAAGTTGTATCTCAAATGGTTCAGCATGCAACATCAGAACATGGTCTGGCAAGACATCAGAAGATGGTCGAAGCAGAATCAGAACATGGGTCTATGGAAGCATCAGAAGAACATGAGATCAGAAGCACTGAAGATCAGAAGATGGTATCACGCTCAGAAGCACTTCAAGGTCAGAAGATCAGAAGATGCTATGCACCAAGCTGTTTTGACTCTGATGATATTCAAACGTCGTATTCACAAACATCAGATCAGAAGGAAGTACAGGTGGCAGACTACGCTGACTGACAAAAGGAACGTTAAAAGCTACTAAAGGCTACGTCAGTAGACACAGCGTGAACAAGGCTCGAGGTAGTTGACAAAAGCGTATAACATTAAATGCAATGCTGTACGGAACACGCAAAGCATTAAATGAATTCAACGGTCATCTTCTCAACGCCTATAAATATGAAGTTCTGATGAGAAGCAAGGTTAACGATTCTGCACCAAAACAACTTATATCAAACTTGCTGAAACGCTGTTCAAATCAAAGCTCAGAATCTTCATCAACTCACTACATTGCTGTTGTAATATTTTAGTGAGATTAAGCTTAAACGTTAAGAGAAATATCACAGTTGTGATTATCGCTTTTAAGAAGCATTTGTAAACTCTTGAATAGATTACATTAAGTTGTAAGGAACTAGAGTGATCGTGTGATCAGTATACTCTAGGAAGTCTTAGCAGTTGGCTGAGCAGTTTGTAACTAGAGTGATCGTGTTGATCAGAATACTCTAGGGAAGTCTTAGGAGTGAACTAAGCCTAGAGTGATCGTGTTGATCAGTAGACTCTAGAAAAGTCTTAGAGGGTATCTAAGCAGTTGTTCCTGGAGTGATCAGTGTGTGATCAGAAGACTCTGGAAGACTTAGTTGCGGACTAAGTGGAAAACCATTGTAATCCGTGCGATTAGTGGATTAAATCCTCAGGTTGAGGTAAATCATCTCTGCGGGGGTGGACTGGAGTAGCTTCGTTAACAGCGAACCAGGATAAAAATAATTGTGCAATTTATTTTTATCGTCCAAAATTTAAAGTCACACTTATTCAATCCCCCCCTTTCTAAGTGTTTTTCTATCCTTCATATTTTACTCCTTTTATAACTCTTATAACCGTTAAATATTATAAACTTTTAAAATTTTTATTTTATAAATTTGTAGTCATTTAATAAATTAAAACTAATAAAAATTTAACCTTTGCATTTTTATGAATATAATAATCTTCTATATTACTAAAACAAATTCTTTGACCAACATGGATGAATAACTTAAAATGCATAAAAATTACTGAGAAAGAATAGTAACGATAATAAAAAATAAAAAAATGAAGCAGATAGAATATAAGAATAATTTAAAAATAGTATTGATGAAATAAATATGTAATATAAATTTTTGAACTGTTTTTTGTTGTTGCTATTTTGTAACTCCTTTTATTTAATTATAATCATTCACCCATTTATTGTATATATACATTTTAATTAATAAATTATTATTTTTTTTGTTATGTTCTATCTATATGCACAATCATCGTGTATATAAATATCTGATATTGGTTTATCATCATTTGTACATCAAGTCTTTTTGGTAATCTTCAATTTTTTGTAATAGTTTTTTTTCTTCTCTTTTACCTGTATGTCTTGGTTTGTATGGCATAATAGAGACCATATTGTTCTATTACAAATATTTAAACTCTTCTTTTTATTGATATAATTTTTTCATCTGAATCTATTGATATAATTTTTCTATGTGAATCAGAAAGAAGAGGATGAATGTTGTTGGATCATTACGACTGGGAAAGACTTTGAAATGATCGCTCAAATAAGTACACGGTTTAGTCCTAATATGTGCGTCAAATAAAACTCTTCTCTTTTATTGATGTAATTTTTGTTATGATTTTTAGTTGTACCTTCATATGAATTTTAGTGTATAAATTATAAAATTAATAGTTTTATAGTTTTCTTTTCTCTAAGAGTTGATCATATATGTTGATCAAGAATATTAATGACATTATAATGATTTGAAAGTCATTTGAATTTTATGTTATTATTACATAACTTTAAATGTTGATAATTATATTTTAATTTTGTATATTTTGTACTTATTTTATCTTAATAGTATCTTAATTTACATATTTTTTGTTATTAATTTAAATGTTTCTATAATTTATATTTGTTTTATCTGAATAATTATATAACTATAAAATTAGAATAATAATTATCAAAACGATTTTTTATAAAGTTTATGATAATCTAGATAAAATTAAATTCTCAAAATAAATTTGTGTTGTCCCAAATATTAATCTGGCAAAAAAAATATTTTAAAAAAAATATTTGTGCCAAAATTTTTTATATAGATTAAAATTCACAAATAAATTTTACAACAAATTACAATTATATATTGTGAATTTTAGTGTATAAATTATAAAATTAATAGTTTTATAGTATTCTTTTCTCTAAGAGTTGATCATATATGTTGATCAAGAATATTAATGATATTATAATGATTTTAAAGTCATTTAAATTTTATGTTATTATTACATAACTTTAAATGTTGATAATTATATTTTTATTTTGTATATTTTGTACTTATTTTGTCTTAATAGTATCTTAATTTACATATTTTTTGTTATTATAATTTAAATGTTTCTATAATTTATATTTGTTTTATCTGAATAATTATATAGCTATATAATTAGAATAATAATTATCAAAATGATTTTTTATAAAGTTTATGATAATCTAGATAAAACTAAATTCTTAAAATAAATTTGTGTTGTCCCAAATATTAATCTGGCAAAAAAAATATTTGTGCCAAAATTTTTTATATAGATTAAAATTCACAAATAAATTTTACAACTAATTACAATTATATATTGTTAATTTTAATAAAAAAAACTTATAAAAGAAAGAGCCTTTATTTTGTGGAGAAATATAAATTTCATGCTGTGATGTGCATATTATGATATCCTCTATCTTTTAAGATATAGGTGATATGATGATAAAATAAATATAAATTTATAATGTAAATGAAAACAAAAATAGTTATATAATAAATTATTTACTACTTATTAGGATGAATACAAAACTATTTACTACATATATAAAAAATTGTAAGTTTTTAATATATAATAAATATTATATATAATAATTAAAACTTCATGTTCTTCTCATTTATCTTATATATAATATATTATATATGTCTCTAAAAAAGTATTTTTTGGTTTTTCTTTATTTCGAATCACAGACACTACATAGATTAATCAAATAGTATATTTTATATAATTATATTATATGTATTCATAAATAAATTTTATATAAAGTAACAAATAATTTTATTCTTGCTCGATTTATTTTATTGAAAAATGTGTTTCAACAATAATTACTAATTTATATAAAAATCTCATTATTAGTGTTTAATGTTATCATCAATAATTTTACTAATCTCATTATTAGAGTTTAATTTCATTATTATTGTGATTATCCATTATAAAAATCTCATTATTAGTGATTAATCTCATTATATAAAGAATAAACAACAAATTTTTCTAATCTTATAAAATGTATTTCAACAATAATTACTAATTAAATTACAATTTATTTTTGGAACAAAAATCAGTTACAAATTGTATAATTATTGCAAAAATTAATGTTTAGAAAATAATGAGTTTTATGAAACGACGATTCATAATATCATTTTATTATTCTAAAAGATAAATTTGTTTCCTTTCTTCCTTAAATAGACAATTTCCTCTCACTTTCTCTCTCCATGTATATTTTAGAATTTGATGAATAACTTGACAAAGTTTGAATGAATGAGTGAACTATTCTATACCGATTCATTATCTAATCTAAAAGCTTTTGGAAGGTTTTCAATATTTTTTTACATCTATTCAAATCTATTTCATATTCATATTTTTTCGAATAAATTTTATCTTACTATTTTGATTATATTTCATAAATACTATTATGATCATATTCAAATTCATTTCATACTCATATTCATATTGTCTAATATAATTTCTAATTATTACTATGCATGTTTTGCATGTTTTGGTTTAATTTCTTTCCTCTTTCTTCACAATTCTACAATGGTACGATTTGTGCTTAGTTAGGATATAAGTTCTAATTTTCTTCTATAGTATAAATTTTAATTATTATATTAATTACAATAAATTTACCGGTCTTTCAATTCTAAAATTTACCTGTTTCTAAATAACAATAAATTTAGAAAATAGAATATTTTACTTAATTGACGTTACTTAATGATTAATTGTCTTTTTTTCTTATTTATTGATTATGTATCACTTTTTCGTAAAATATAATTCTAAAACACTATTATTTTATAAATAAATTTAAATATTAAAATTTTTAATTTGATTATTCACCTTTGAAATTGTTTAAAGATGAAAAGAATAGTTATTGAGCACTATTGTTCTATAAATTTAAGAATATTATATATATTATATATTATTTCATTTTTAAAAAATGGTCTTACAATATATTTTATCATATATTTTATTATTATATTCATAATCATGTGTATATAAATGTGTGATATTGAATTATCATCATTTAATATGTATTTTTTTAGATTTTATAGTTATATAACATATATTTTTTAGATTTTATAGTCATATAATAAATATAATAACTATAATTTGAAGTTTAAAATATTATATAAAATCACAATAATATATAATAGGTCAACCGCGCAATGTAACACCCCGTTAATTCTTGTTTATTAATTTAATTATTATTTTTAATTAAATTATTAGAATTAATAATTTTGGGAATTATTTGGAAAATGATGAAATATTGGCATTGGGCCTAGAGTGGTGGTTAGCGGTAAGGGGGTGTTAGCTAAGCAAGCCCATTATAATATTTTATTTTAGTTTTCATAAAATAAAAGAAATTGGGAAAAAAGGAAGAGAAGAAAAGGAGACAGACTCTGAGAAAGGAAGAACACGTGAAAGAGAGAAGAGCCAAAGGGGAAGAAGACCTTCGAAGATCCGACTCTGAGGTAAGGGGGGATTCTTCGGGTTAATAATCCTTATGCGATTGTAGGTAGTAGGATTGATTAGGATTATTGTCTAGTTCAATCGTACGTGTCGGGTTTGGGGAATTTTGTTAGGTTTTGATGAATTTGTATGAATTACATGATTCTGTTAATACTCATGATATGTGCTGTTAATACTTGTATAAAACTTGTCTGAAGTGTGTGATGATGTGAAAATTAATGGTATTTGTGTGCTATGTTCGTATGTACCTGAAATTGGGGATATGGGATAGGGTAAATGCTGTCAAAATGATGAATTTGGCTGTGCAGGTACGTAGGAACCGGTTCCCATGTGGGACGAACCGGTTCCCCCTTATAAAAAACAGAGCGTGTGGATTCTGGGTAGCTGGGAACCGGTTCCCATGTAGGGACAACCCGGGTTCTGCAGCATTTTTCTAAAAATGTTTTATTTTTAAAAACCCATAACTTTTGATCCGAGTATCCGATTTATGTGCCGTTTTGGGCGTTGCGAAGCTAATTAGATGCTTTATTTGATAAAGTGATAAAATGGGCAGTGGCCGACTTTATTTTTAAAACTCGATTTAATTGTTGATGAATTGAAATATGGTATATGTATATGTGCTTATATATATGATTATTGATGCATGTATTTATGTTGGTGATGGGATTATGATATCCAACGAGTGATGTTGTTATATAACATGTCGTAGATGATACATGTTTTGTGATTATGCTGTTGGGTTGTTTGATAATTTATTACATTGTGTGCAATAATGATAAATGTAACGATGTATAATCGTGGTGATGATTGATGATTTATGAATGTTAATATGCTGTTAATATTAACATGTGGATTGTAGTGAATGTATGCGTGTGATATATTTGTATGAATGCTAAACTTATGCATGCTTATCGGTGATGAATTGGTGATGATAATGAGATGATGTGATACATCGGATTGGTGATGTTGTAAGCATGTTATATGTTGCATTCATTGGCATACATTTTTGGTGATGGATCCCGGTGATGAAATGGATCAAAATGGTGGGCATAATTCCCATTGTGTGGAATTTGTGCTGGTTAAAACTGTATCTCGGTGATGAAAAAGATCAGTTGGATGGGTGTATCCCATGTATTGGTACCACATGCATAGCGTCAGTTGAATCATATGCATTGGTTATAACACGATTGGATGAAATCCAGTGTTATGCCTTGGTGTGTTTATGTGATTGATGTATTGAGGAGTTGTTGTTAATATAACTTGATCATTGATGAAATTGATGAGTTGTGGGCTGATGGCCAATATTGTCGAATTGATGCTTGCTTGCTGTAATAATTCCGATTATATGTATGGCTGAGTGGATGATAATTGCTATGACATTTTATTGCTTATGACTGCATAATGTTTATTAATTCGAATGAAACTCACCCTTACTTTAATGATTACAGAATAAGGAGTAGCGGCATCAGAATGGGTGAGGATAGCTCATAGGCTAGTCCGTGGTCGTGTAGTGTCATGCTCTGATTGTAACACTGGGAAACACTAGTTTAGAGACGAATTATCTTGTTGGTTTTGTTGTTTTATAATTGTATTGTAGTGATTTGCATAGATGATGAATATGCAATGTCATGAGTTGTGATCCGCTGTGTTGAACATGAATTGTGTTTTATATTAAATGATTTCCTGTGTGGCATGACAATTGACTAAGATATTTTATATTAAAGAAATTGTGATACCCTTGTATTTCATGTTTACTCTGAATTTTTATTATATTTTCCGCGGGGGTTTAGAAGGGTGTTACAATAGTGGTATCAGAGCATAGTCGGTCGTTGTAACCAGAGTCTTGTTGTTAATTTTTCCTTTCGGTATGCGACATGTGTGTGAAACACTGTCGATACTCAGTGTGTTCTAACTGTTTGCCTGCAGAAGTGGGATTGAAACTAGTGGGGGAGAAGTCATGCTTCTCGGATATGTCTCAGATGCAAGATGTTAGAGTGATGCGTAGGGCAGCAGTACAAGAGTGTGGAGTTATTGTTTTCTGAAGTGAAGGTGACATGGGCTGAATACTGTGGTTGTTGTTCAGTCGGAGTGTCTCGGAGTAGATGATGGTTATTTCTGAGAAATGGAATTTCGAAGTTGTGATGCTTCAAGTGCTACTGATGGACTGTGATGTTGGTGTGTGAGTAGCCCTATGTGAAAGGTCGCTGTTGAAGCAGTGATTAAAGGAAGTATTGTCGTAGACCATGCAATAGGATTACTAGTACGTAATTGAGATGATGGTAGAGGTTATCGATGTTTTTGAGAACGCTTTAAAGTGCGAGTAATGCAAAGAGACGAGTATGATCTCAAGGATAAGAAGGTTGATGATGGCGTACATGAATTTGGTTTCAGGATGTTGCAGAAATCGAACTTCAGCGATGAAATGTGTTGTTTAAGTTATAAGAAGTTTGGAAGCGAAGAGATGTGATAAGATGATGTTAATAATGAGATTAATTTGAAAAGGATGAGTTTTGGAGCAGAATTTCCGTAAGCAAATCGCAGGAAAATTGCTGAATCGTTATGAAATTTCGAAAATTCATAACTGGAGTTCTAGACATCCGATTTAAGTTCCCTTTGAAGCGTCGGAAAGCTAACGAGATGAACTTTGTTATAAAAATGGTTGTAGCAGCTGTAACATATTTAATGGTGTCAGGATGATGTTAGAAAGAGGTGAAGTTACGGTTGTGCTTGCTCTTAGAACTAGACTGTTCGTTGGTGCTACATGGGATGTTAGTGTCAGAGTTGAACGGAATAAAGGAATAATTAAAGACTTGTTGATAAGCAATTCTAGGAATTAAATGTGCCAATTGAAGAGTTTGGAGATATTGTATAGAATGTCGCAACATGGTGTCGGTGTTGCAAATTTGGATAACGATTGGAAACGTTCGTATTTTGAGCTCTGAATGTCGGATTAATGTGTCGTTTGAACCCACGAAGATGAGAGATTATGTTCTACCTTATAGAAGAGTTATAAATACCATAGAGTGGTCCTATGAGGAGATATTATGATGTCGGTTAAGGAAGCATGAACAAGTGTTGAATAAGGATGCCTATTACCACGATTGTTTGAAACGAAGTCGAGTAGAATATGTCGTTGATGAATAAGATGATAAAGATGATTTAAGTATCGATGGATTTGAGTGATGAGTAAATCAGTAGAAAAAGTGAAATGGACTTTGGAACCATTTGTGGTATATTGTGATGCGTCGTTGATGGGTAGTGTATTGATGTAAAATCAGTAAGTAGTAACTTATGCGTCGGGACGATTGAAAGCGCATGAAAGGAATTATCTGACTCATGATTTAGAATTGGCAGCCATGGTTTTGTTTTGACGTTGCAGTGACATTATTTGTATGGTTCGAGGTTGCCTCTAAAAATGTCGATGCGGATGGTGAAAGAGTTGGATTTAATTGAACAATTCAAAGAATTAAGTTTGGTATGTGAAGGTGCTCCTACTAATGTTGGATTGGGTATGCTGAGACTGACTAAGGGTATTCTCGACGAGATCAGAGAAATTCAGAAAGTCGATGTTGAGTTGATCGATAAGTCAACTTTAAATTACCAAGGTAAAGATGTTGAATTCAGAGTTGACGGGGATGGTGTAATGAGGTTCAGAAATCGCGTTTGTGTTCCTGATGTTACCGAGTTGAGAAAGAATATTCTAGGGGAAGGACACCGTAGAGAATTATTAGACTATGACGACGTTAATGAGTTTGGTGCAAACTCATAAAGGACGCTATTATGTAGTAACGACAGTTTATGCTTAAATATGATTGTCGGCTATCTATTGACAAATTGAGGACTTGATCACCCATAATCTCTTGTTGATAGTAGACGGAATCATATAGATGGTATGAGATTGCTTGTTACCTTAATGGTATAAGATGTGATGAATGCTAAGCTGTGAGAATAACCACTCACCATTTTGTGGAAGCTTATGAAGAAGTGAATATGAAAAAGTGCAAAGTATTGGACGGTGACTTAAGACGGGTAATTGTAGTCGCACAGCGAAAGTATGATGTAGAGTGGTGTTATGAGTGTTACTCGTAACCAGTGAGAAATTAATATGTCGGAATCCTACATGGAGAATATGTGTCGATCTACATGTTGGATTTGGAATCTCGTGGACGTAAGGATGTCGTGCCAAAGGATTAGAACCCTTTTGAATAATTGCCGAGATGATGAGTATGTTATTATGGTTGTACGTAGTTAACGAGTATATATTCGGAGAAGTTAAGACGAAGAGTTGATACTACATGATGCGATAATAATCTTGTGCTGTTGGAAGGTGTTATGTAGATTTCTAAATATGAGGAGGGATTATACTCTATGAAGGACGAAGTTGATTTGATTCTTAGTGGAGAGTGGTACTCAGTTGAGCTATCTTGTAAGCAATGGTATATTGAGGATGATGAGCTATGTAATTATAACTACTGATGTGTACTCGTTCCGATGGTGGGAATGTTTTTAATAGATGAAGTAACTCGGGAATTTGCTTTGAGTAAGTGTAAGTATTACTTTATCGCTCAATTGGAAGAGTGTGCCTAAGGTTGGTACGTGGATAAATGGAATCCATTACTACAGTGTTGATCAGTTGTGATCATACCATGGATTGTGTAATTGTATTATTCAGTTATTGAGCGTATTGTATGGATCGCACACCTCGAAGTTCATTGTTGGTAACCGTTGGAGTTATAGCGAGTGGTACACCTGGGGATGGTCAAATGCAACGTAAGAATTGAGATTGAATGCATGAGATATGCTTATGTTGGTTATGTCAGATGAATTTTGAGACTCGACTAAGAAGGTGTTAACGGAGAATTGGGGGGAGGGGGGGTCAAAGGAAGGACTCTTATCTGGGACTTTTCACTTGAAGGATGTTTTCGAGGACGAAAACTCTTTTAGTGGGGGAGAGTTGTAACACCCCGTTAATTCTTGTTTATTAATTTAATTATTATTTTTAATTAAATTATTAGAATTAATAATTTTGGGAATTATTTGGAAAATGATGAAATATTGGCATTGGGCCTAGAGTGGTGGTTAGCGGTAAGGGGGTGTTAGCTAAGCAAGCCCATTATAATATTTTATTTTAGTTTTCATAAAATAAAAGAAATTGGGAAAAAAGGAAGAGAAGAAAAGGAGACAGACTCTGAGAAAGGAAGAAAACGTGAAAGAGAGAAGAGCCAAAGGGGAAGAAGACCTTCGAAGATCCGACTCTGAGGTAAGGGGGAATTCTTCGGGTTAATAATCCTTATGCGATTGTAGGTAGTAGGATTGATTAGGATTATTGTCTAGTTCAATCGTACGTGTCGGGTTTGGGGAATTTTGTTAGGTTTTGATGAATTTGTATGAATTACATGATTCTGTTAATACTCATGATATGTGCTGTTAATACTTGTATAAAACTTGTCTGAAGTGTGTGATGATGTGAAAATTAATGGTATTTGTGTGCTATGTTCGTATGTACCTGAAATTGGGGATATGGGATAGGGTAAATGCTGTCAAAATGATGAATTTGGCTGTGCAGGTACGTAGGAACCGGTTCCCATGTGGGACGAACCGGTTCCCCCTTATAAAAAACAGAGCGTGTGGATTCTGGGTAGCTGGGAACCGGTTCCCATGTAGGGACAACCCGGGTTCTGCAGCATTTTTCTAAAAATGTTTTATTTTTAAAAACCCATAACTTTTGATCCGAGTATCCGATTTATGTGCCGTTTTGGGCGTTGCGAAGCTAATTAGATGCTTTATTTGATAAAGTGATAAAATGGGCAGTGGCCGACTTTATTTTTAAAACTCGATTTAATTGTTGATGAATTGAAATATGGTATATGTATATGTGCTTATATATATGATTATTGATGCATGTATTTATGTTGGTGATGAGATTATGATATCCAACGAGTGATGTTGTTATATAACATATCGTAGATGATACATGTTTTGTGATTATGCTGTTGGGTTGTTTGATAATTTATTACATTGTGTGCAATAATGATAAATGTAACGATGTATAATCGTGGTGATGATTGATGATTTATGAATGTTAATATGCTGTTAATATTAACATGTGGATTGTAGTGAATGTATGCGTGTGATATATTTGTATGAATGCTAAACTTATGCATGCTTATCGGTGATGAATTGGTGATGATAATGAGACGATGTGATACATCGGATTGGTGATGTTGTAAGCATGTTATATGTTGCATTCATTGGCATACATTTTTGGTGATGGATCCCGGTGATGGAATGGATCAAAATGGTGGGCATAATTCCCATTGTGTGGAATTTGTGCTGGTTAAAACTGTATCTCGGTGATGAAAAAGATCAGTTGGATGGGTGTATCCCATGTATTGGTACCACATGCATAGCGTCAGTTGAATCATATGCATTGGTTATAACACGATTGGATGAAATCCAGTGTTATGCCTTGGTGTGTTTATGTGATTGATGTATTGAGGAGTTGTTGTTAATATAACTTGATCATTGATGAAATTGATTAGTTGTGGGCTGATGGCCAATATTGTCGAATTGATGCTTGCTTGCTGTAATAATTCCGATTATATGTATGGCTGAGTGGATGATAATTGCTATGACATTTTATTGCTTATGACTGCACAATGTTTATTAATTCGAATGAAACTCACCCTTACTTTAATGATTACAGAATAAGGAGTAGTGGCATCAGAATGGGTGAGGATAGCTCATAGGCTAGTCCGTGGTCGTGTCGTGTCATGCTCTGATTGTAACACTGGGAAACGCTAGTTTAGAGACGAATTATCTTGTTGGTTTTGTTGTTTTATAATTGTATTGTAGTGATTTGCATAGATGATGAATATGCAATGTCATGAGTTGTGATCCGCTGTGTTGAACATGAATTGTGTTTTATATTAAATGATTTCCTGTGTGGCATGACAATTGACTAAGATATTTTATATTAAAGAAATTGTGATACCCTTGTATTTCATGTTTACTCTGAATTTTTATTATATTTTCCGCGGGGGTTTAGAAGGGTGTTACACGCAACGCGCGGGTTATATACTAGTACACTTAAAAATAAGGTTTCGCCAGTTAAAATCTTAAAGCACCAAACTGTATTCTTAAAATTAAATGCAAAAATTCAAAAAAAAAATAAAAACAGGTGAAATTGCTCTCTTGAACTTAAATTACTTATTTTCATCCATTATTAGTTGGTTTAGTAGTAATTGACGCTGGATTTAGTAAGTAAAACCATAATTTGATTCCCGCAAATGTGATTAGGAGGAGTCTGAAACCACTTGATACAAGAACCCTCGAACTAGACTACACCGGTGGTGATAAATAAATAAAAAATTACCTATTTTCAAATTAACCCGTGACCCATGCATGAACTTTCCATACGTGTAAGTCCATAAACAAACAAAGAAGCAAAAAAAGCCACGCCATCAAAACACCAAAGCCTCTCCTTACTCATCCCTTCTACGTGCCTAACATGCAACATCCCAAACCCTCAATAAATACCACCTTCACTCCCTCAAAGAAACAACAAATACTAAAAACATGGCCAGGCACAATATCCTCCTCATAGCTTCCCTTCTTGCATTAGCACTCTTCTTTGCCCACACCAACGCCTCAAGGGAAGAAGATATGAAAGAAAGATGCAGCAAGAAAATCGAGAGTTTGAACCTAAAACCCTGTGAGAATCACCTAATGAGGATGATTCGAAAGGACCAGGACGAGGACGAAGACAAGAATGTTCTGAAAATGAAGGGAATCAACTACATTCCTCGCGGGGATAACCCGAAGGAGAAGTGTTGTGATCAGCTTAGTGAAGTCCACATGTTGGATTGTAGGTGTCAAGCTTTGCAAGAGATAATGGATAATTTGAATGATAGGTTGCCTAAGAAGGAAATGGAAGATGCTGAGAAGAAGGTGAAGATGTTGCCTTTGAGCTGTGGCATTGCACCACCTTTGGGGTGTGACTTGAACTTGGATAACTAAAAAGTAAGGGATCGTGTGATATATAACTTAATTAATTGTGGTATTAATTAAGTTATATCTATCTATCTATGCTTTTGTAATGTGGAATAAAGGTCATGAAATGAAAGCACATTTGTGCTTTATGGCTCTTAAGACTATGTTGTGTTTTGTCTTTTATAAATAAAATAAAAATCTCGGATGATTTTTAAATATTGCTTTTTTATAATTTAGATTATAATAATATAGATTCAATTTATTAGGGAGATTTATTATTTTTCATGAATTTTAGTAAATTATTTTAATTATTATTTTTTATATTATAAATTTCAAATTATTTTATTTAAAATATATAAATTTGCATTTTTAAAGGTTAATACTAAATTTATCAATTCAAATTTTAAAAAATAGTATAAATTTTTTAAATTTGATTAGGTATAAATTAAAATATTTTTAAAATTCAGTAATTCAGATAGTTATTATTAAAAAATTCAAAAATGTTACATTTTTTCTTATCAAAAAATTATTTTTGAAAGTGATGTTGAGACACTATTTTAAAATTTTATAATAGAAAAAATCAAATGAAAATAATAAAATATTTTATCATGAGAATTTATTTTAAATTTTTTTCATTTGATTATAACAAAATACATAAATATTTGAAAACATATTTTTTGTAAAAAGCTATGTATCAAATGGATTTTAAGTTATTCCGGTAATTTTGTTTTTTGTTTGGAGTATGGTAGTTTATTATGGAATTAAAATGGATCTTCATAAGTAATTTTTTGTTGTTGATAATTATATATATATATTTTAAAAATATCTTATTTTTGAAGTATATTTTTGCTAAATTATATTTTTCTTCTATTACCTTCTACCACTAAGGTTCCCATAATCACTCTCATATCACGAATCTTTACTTCTACTCACTAAAGTTCTCATATGTTTTATTCACGAAATCAGTCTCATTAAGTCTTATATGTTTTATTCATATTAATTTCTTATATATGTTATTCACGAAACCAGCTTCTCTTAGGGGTGTGCAAAATAACCGGTAACTAAGAACCAAATTACTATCTAAATAAAACATTTAAAAGTCCAACTCAAATTTATGTTTACAAATTGGTGGCCCATTAAAAAAAACCGGTTACAAACCGATTTAAGTACGGGTATACTCCAAAACTCATTATTAAGTAGCAGCAACTTTAATCTACATAAACTAAGATAACCCCATTTACATTGTTTATTTCAATGTGAATTCTAATTGGTTAACCCCCATTTACATTGTTTATTTCAATGTGAATTCTAATTGGTTAACCCAATGTGTAATGTTTATCGCTAGTTGTGAAGTAGAAACAACTTTTAGCTTATTAAACTAAGACAACTATGTTAACAAATTATAATTTATATTGTTTGACAACAACTTGTATGTTCTTGAAATAGTCCCTGTGTGTTCAATTTTATTTATGTTACCAAATTTCAGAATTCATACGTCACATGTATTAATGATAGACTTGCGGTCTATCTTAGTTTATGTAAATTAAAAACTCTCTTTTTTAATTTATTTGTGATATTTTGTATTAAAAAAAAATTGGTTTAAAATTGATTTTTTTTTTTAAAATTGGTTTTAAAATTGGTTTTTTATAAAATTAGTTTTAAAACTGTTTTTTTTAAAGTAAGTAAAATCCGGTTTTGAGAAAAACTGGTTTAAAATCAGTTTTTTAAAAATTGGTTTTTATTTTAAAAACCAGTTTAAAACTGGATTGAACCGTATGTAAACCGGTTTTAAAAAACCAAACCGGTTTTATAGAAACAGTTTTAAGATCCAAATCAAACCATATATATAATTTAGTTTGGTTTGGTTTATGATCCATGCACACCCCTAGCTTCCCTACTTCTACTCACTAAGGTTCTCATATTAAGTTCTTATATGTTTCATTTATTATATGTTTCTGTTCTGGACTGGGCCAAGTTTCGGCCCAATCTACTTTCGGCCCACTTAACCTTGGGAGTCCAAACTATCTCATGGCCCGTAGAGAGCGAAGGCTTCTCGTCTACTCTTTGCTCGGCATAATGCTCCCCGCGAGCTATCTGGTGCCCGACATAGGTGCTCCCCGCGGGCATCCTCTCTGCCGAGGACCCTACTCCTCGTAGGGCTCCTTCATATCCAATCCCCCGAATAATGCGGAGTCCACCTGGTCCCTAAAAGACCGCGTCTCCCTTAAACTTCGGAGTGGTTGACCAAAACGGAGAGCACTCACGCATCTCCGATATTTCCGCCTAGGAAACCTGACAGTCTCCTAGTTGGGTCTAGAGATCCAGCCCATTAGCGAGATCATGGCCCAGCGCTGGGGGCTATAAATACCCTCTTTCACTAGAGGGTCATGTATTCAATCTCTTCTAACCTTTAGCTCGTACTTGCACTCCTTTGCTCGTCTTCTTACTTTGGCATCAGAGTACCTTGTAGGTACACCCTCCCTTCATTTCTCAAAGACCCAATTCCGAGCAGGCCGTGTCGATCCTTTTGATCAGGTACGATCAGTGGCGCCGTCTGTGGGAAACAAGCTTCCTCTTCTTTAATAAACAAAGATCAAAGCAAATCCATCCTGCGATCATCATGGCCGGCAACAACAACAACAACAACAACCGGGGAGGTCCTGACCCCTTCCAGCTCGATCCCCTCATCCACACTGCCACGGCGGACGGGCATAATCGACACCGACGGGAAGGACACAAACCCCTGGTGACGGGCAAGGGAGACCAGGTCACGTGACCTCCTAACCCACCAGGAACAAGCAAACTCAAGACCAAATCAATGGGAACGAGCAAGCTCGAATCCAGAACAATGAAGCTGACTCCAGAGACGGGCAGCCTGCCTCTTCCTCCACTCATGCTTCTCAGAGGCAAGAGACCCAGTACGAGGACATCCATGAGCAAGTCGACATCCCCGAAGATGCCGACCCCACAGCCGTCCTCTTGCTCACGGCCCTCAAGAAGACCTACCGCCTCATCCAACAACAAAGTGAACGAATCGACAGGCTGGAGAGGAAGCGACGTCCCCGATCTCTCCCGCGGAGGCATTACAGATCGCGTTCCTCTTCGTCCTCTCGCTCCCCACTGAGGAGATATCGACGATGTTCACCCTCGTGTTCACGCTTTCCACCCAAGAGATACCGCCGCCGAAAATGCTACTCTTGCTCCCCTCGGCGAAAGAGTAAAAAGAACCAGAAACCCGATGAGGAGGAAACTGGAAGCCCCTCCCCCGAACAAGATCGGCGGGGACCCGCCAAGACCGTGGTGAAGGGCCGCAAACGTTTCTCTCCCGAGGACAGTCGCAAGGCTTCTAGAAAACCACAAGCAAAACCTCGGCGAAAACACAGCAACCGCGGAAGGCACTCAACTTCCCCCGGACCAAGCGACGAGGAAGACTTCCGCAGCCCTCTGTCAGAGGAGATCCGGCGAGCCCGCCTACCCCGGGGAATGGAGAAACCCCCGACCCTGGACCTCTACGACGGGACCACAGACCCTGACGATCATATCCGGAGCATCGAAGCCGTCATGGATTACCACGTGGTCCGAGGATCCATCAAATGTCGGATCTTTCCGACCACACTCAGAAAGGGAGCAATGACCTGGTACAGGAACCTTCCTCCCAACTCCATCCATTCCTGGGCAGAACTCAAGAAGTTCTTCTCCAACCACTTCACGGCCTCTCGCCGACAACCAAAGTCCGAAGCGACCCTCAAAGCTGTGATCCTAGTGATCGATTACAAGACTCTCTACAACTGCATCATCGGACGGCCCACTCTAGCCGAACTCAAAACCTTCCCCTCGACCGTGCACCTCAAGATGAAGTTCTACACAAAAAGGGGACGAGTGGCCACCATCAGCGCCGACATCGAAGCAGCCAGGAGAACATTCGACGCATTAATGAAGGGACTACAGCTGATCACGCCTCCTTCTAGCGCCAACAAGAAGCCAAGAGCCGAAGACAAGCCAGCTCGAGAAGACCTCCAGAAACCGACCAATGTCAGCTCAGTCGACCTCGACGCCCGCTTTACGAAAGAAGAACTAAAGAACGGCGAAGAGCCGAGCACGTGAACGGGGAGCGAAAAACTCCAAATGAGAGGGTTTGACCCATTTTATAGGAAAAATGCCCGGAATACGAAACATCGCGTCGGCTGACACCTCCCCCTAGGCGCCGCCATCTACCCCTAGGCAATCATTACGCTATGCCACGTCAGCGAGTGTTGATCACGCGCGGTCTCTCATCTTCCCCCACGAACGGCTCCATCCGAGCACCATTAGTAGACGAGGACCAACAACACATGGGCCGAGCATTGGCAAACTCGAAGCTCCTTCCTCGGAACTCCGACTTGGGGGCTCCTGTTCTGGACTGGGCCAAGATTTGGCCCAATCTACTTTCGGCCCACTTAACCTTGGGAGTCCAAACCATCTCATGGTCCGTAGAGAGCGAAGGCTTCTCGTCCACTCTTTGCTCGGCATAATGCTCCCCGCGAGCTATCTAGTGCCCGACATAGGTGCTCCCCGCGAGCTATCTGGTGCCCGGCATAGGTGCTCCCCGCGGGCATCCTCTCTACTAAGGACCCTACTCCTCGTAGGGCTCCTTCATATCCAACCCTCGAATAATGTGGAGTCCACGTGGTCCCTAAAAGACCGCGTCTCCCTTAAACTTCGGAGTGGTTGACCAGGACGGAGAGCACTCACGCATCTCCGATATTTCCGCCTAGGAAACCTGGCAGTCTCCTAGTTGGGCCTGGAGATCCAGCCCATTAGCGAGATCATGGCCTAGCGCTGGGGGCCATAAATATCATCTTTCACTAGAGGGTTAGGTATTCAATCTCTTCTAACCTTTAGCTCATACTTGCACTCCTTTGCTCGTCTTCTTACTTTGGCATCGGAGTACCTTGCAGGTACACCCCCCTTCACTTCTCAAAGACCCAGTTCCGAGCAGGCCGTGGCGATCCTTCTGATCAGGTACGATCAATTTCATTTATTATATGTTTTATTCATATTAAGTTCTTATATATGTTTTATTAACGAAACCAGTTTTCCTACATCTACTCACTAAGGTTCTCAAAGTTCTTATATTTTTCATTTACAAAATCAGTCTCCGAATCATAAAAAGAAGAGGGGGTTCTTAAGTTCTTATATGTAATATTCACGAAATCAGTCTCCGAATCATAAAAAGTTTTTAAGTTCTTATATGTTTTATTTACGAAATCAGTCTCCGAATCATGAGGTGGTTTTAGGCTGTGATAAGGTCCAATATTAAGTTCTTATATGTTTTATTCACGAAATCAGTCTTTTTATTTCTGTAAAAATTTTGTATACATGACATAATTTTTTATTGTTCGTTATTTTATAAATAAATTATTAATTAATATTTTTAATTTATATAATAAATATTTTTTAATGTTTTTAATTTATATAGAAATTAATTAATTAATTCAAAACATATTTAGTGGATTGGAAGCCCAACTCTGCAGCCCACTGGATAATGCTTTACGTTAATGCTATTTATATAATTAAATTAAATAGAATTCACACAATGTGGGATTAGGTACTTTAAAACCACTACCTTCTTCTATACACATTGGTTTTCAACAGCCAATTTTTACACTAAACTGCTACCTTATTCTTCTATACCACATGTTTAGGCCATATAGATAATATGGGACTTTTAACAATACCGGAAACGATGATCACTTCAATGACTAATAAAACAAGCATCAGTCCTGTTAGACTCCTTGATTATACCTATTGTTACAACATGAAGCTAACATCTAAGACATCCAATTCAAGCAATTAAGACAAACCACTACGAATTCAATGAAATAAAACACCTATATTAACTATTATTGAGTTCTTCTTTCAGTTTGAGTTAAATTAACTATTATTGAGTTCTTCTTTCAGTTTGAGTTAAATTTAGAGATAAAAATATAGACAATAAACATACCAGTAGTTACCATCAAAATAAAGAGTGCAAAGCGGTATTGCATATATATACACCATAACACTATGAGAGAAAAGAGTTGCACTACAGTAGGTGGCGTGTAAAAAATATGATAATTTAGCCCATATACTATGAGTATTTAAAATAATATCTATGATAGAAATGATAAAGTTTCGGAAAATAGGTACGAGTATGGACACGAGTAATTATTCATTCAAATAAACGGGTATGGATGCAGACACAGTATCTTACTACCCACTCTTGTCTCATACCCACACTGCATATTTATATAATGTCATTTACATTATTATATAAAAAATATATATTTATCAATTTTTGAAAAATATATCGCTATTAAACTATTACACATTTTAATAAAGTGTTTATTTATTTCTTAACTCAACAATAACACCCATAAATTTTTTAATATTGCCAAAAAAACTTCAAATATATAATATTTTATAATTAATTGATTTAATTTTACTACAAACACTAATACACAAGCACGAGTATGGGGATATCTATAGGGTACAAATACATGTATGAATAAGCTCACGCGGGTTTGGACTTGGACACAGGTATTGTAGTATCTTTTCTAAACTCAGCTCATTGACATCCTTATTAAAAACGAATGTGTATAAAAGAAGGTAATGGTTTTGTAATACCAAATCTCACATCGTATGGATTCTATTTAATTTAATTCTATATATAACATTCACAAAACTAGGGGTGGCAAAACGGGCCGGGGCCTGCCAGGCCGCCCGCCAAAAAATGGCGGGTTGGGTTGGAATTTTAGGCTCGCCGCTCGGCAAAATCCGCCCCGCCAAAACCCGCCGTCCGTCATACCCGCCCCGCCAAAGCCCGCCGCTCGCCAAAGCCCGCTCCTCCTCCAAAACTCACTCTTTTTTTAGTTAATTCTAGTAATGGTAATTCTTGATGGTTTATTTTATACATTTATTTATAAATATATGTAATATTTTTTTAAGTAAATTTGTTAAAAAATTACATTTATAAAAACCTGTTTTAAAAAATAAGTGAAAAGTTTAATTAAAAGGTAACAAAAAACCTATTAATCTATTAAAAAAATATAAATTAAAATAGGCGGGTAAGCCCGCCGCCCGCCAACCCGCCATCTTGGCGGGGCGGGCATGACTTTTATGCCCATTTTACTTGGCGGGCATGCCCGCCCCGCTTGTTTTTTGGCGGGCATAAGGCGGGGCGGGCGGCGGGCGGGCCATTTTGCCACCCCTACACAAAACCCAGTAAAACAAAAACTCGTGGGCTGCAGAGTTGGGCTTCCAGTTCTATTAATATGTTTTTAAAATATATTAATTAATTTCCATTCGAATTTTGCATTTCTAATTTTTTTTAAAGAAAGTATTAATTATTAATTTATTTACAAAATGATAATAAAAATATGCCACATCATCAAAATGTGTCACGTATACAATTTTTTTATATCTTAGACGTTATAGATCAAAATTTAAGAGATGAGGGTTTAAAACTATTTAAAAACTAGTAACAAACCCGTGCGTTCGCACGGGTTCTGGTACGAGACGCACATTTGTTTCAGATGTATATTCTTTAATAAAAAAATGTCTGGTATCCGTGAAAAAATAATAATTGAATGTTTAGAAAAATATCTGGTACTCGTGAAAAAATAATAATTGAATGTATAGAAAAATGTCTGGTACCAATGTTTAGAAAAATGTCTGGTAACCGTGAAAAAATAATAATTGAATATATATAGAAAAATGTCAGGTGCCCGTGTAAAAAATAATAATTGAATGTTTAGAAAAATGTCTGGTACCCGTGAAAAAATAATAATTCAAATATATAAAAAAATGTCTGGTACCCGTGACAAAATAATAATTAAATGTATAGAAAAGTGTCTGGTACCCGTAAAAATATTTATATCAATAAGATTTTTTTAATACAAAATACAATTTTATTATAATATATTTGAATAATAAAAGCTAAAAAAATATAATAAAAAAATAGAAGAAAGCAAATATTAGAAGCAAATAGAAACTAAATATTTGTCTTTCAAAGATTCAGTGGAGTTCGTGCGCGAAACTCCTATGCATGATTGAGGCTCCCTCTTATTCATTTTGTTTTAATGATGTGTACAAACCAAAAAATTCTGATATGGAATTGTAGAGGTGCTGCTAGCAGTGCTTTCCTTAGATATTGCAAACAATTTGTAGATAGCCACAAGCCTTCTATGATTGTTATTGTTGAGACTAGGTGTGATCCCAATAAAACTATCAAGCCTTTGAAAAAGCTTGGTTTTGATGGAGTGGAGATGGTAGGCAATAGAGGTTTTTTGGGAGGTATTGTTTTAGCCTGGAAGACGGATGATATGGATGCTGCTCTTTGCAAGAAGAATGAACAATTCATTCATGTAAGAGTAAAGATGAAGGATTATTCTGAGTGGCTTTTTACTGCCATTTATGCCAGTCCTCAAGAAAGCTCTAGACAACTATTGTGGGAAGAACTTATTAATATTGTTGCAAACATCAATGAGCCTTGGATGTTGGCAGGAGATTTTAACGATTTAGCTGATCCTAGTGATAAAAAAGGTGGTGCCCCAGCTTCTTTGAGAAGGTGTAAGAATTTCCTGAACAGAATGAATAGATGTAAGCTTAATGAGTTAGTGTCTCATGGTCCCAAGTTTACTTGGAAAGGTCCTGTTTACCATGGTGGCCAACATATTTATGAGAAGCTTGATAGAGTTATGAGCAATGATTTGTGGAGATTAAATTTCCCTGATGTTTTTGTTAAAGTGTTGGTGAGGGTAGCATTCTCTGATCATCACCCTATCCTCATTAATCTTAAAGAGGAGTACGTTTGCCCTAGGATCCGTAACTTCAAGTTTGAAAGCGCATGGATGATTGTTGAATGCAGTATAGGGCAAGCAACAAAAAAAAAAGATTTGGAAATATTGATCCGGGAATTATCGTCCTCAAAGATGGAGAGATGTCATTCAACAGTTTCTACGGTTTCGAACTTTGGATTGAATGAGCAAAAAGTAAACAAAGATATAGACAAGAAAAGAATAAACACATTCTTAGAAGAGAAATAACTTATCAGGAATGTAAATATATTCACTCTTCACAAACATACACTTACCAACCCGTTATACTCAACCTACGATACTCATCTATGTTATCACGTATCTCTCACATAAGCGTCCATCTCTGGAGCACAAACGAGATCATCTCACAACTAAGGTTATCTCTAACGCAAAGTCACGAGAACATCCATATTCTCGCGTCGGCGATCTCTCGTGCGCCGCTCAAACACGAAAGCATTAAGTACAGATACCCACAGTGAATGCTAGCTCTAAATCTATCTCTAGAGTTCAGAACCAACAGATAGTCATCCTAGATAAGGATTCAAGAAGTTTATCTCTAAAGCAACCCAAATCCCCAGCATAGAGCAAAAATCCAGAACAACAATCAACACAGATTTGTAAAGCAAGTTAAACATAACATTATAATCGGTAAATATACATAAGATTCGAGTAAATATACAAACTAACCCAACACAAAAGAAATACACAAAGAATAGAAGAGATAAACCAAACATCTCGGGGGTTGTCAGCTCCGGTTGATGAGAAATCCACCTCCGATCTTCCAAGTGCATGACCCGGTGTTGTTTTCTAAGCTAATCCTACTCTAAGAATGAAAATGATGGAGTTGGAACCAAAACTTTCCCAAAACCATACCCTAGAAATGTCACAAATGAAGAAATATAAACACAATTTCTGCTACGGCCGCTTAGCGGCCAAACCTCGCTGAGCGGACTACACGTATTACAAAAATATCTAGAACAGTAAACAGGGCTCCGCTTAGCGGCCAGGAAAATTGGTTCGCCACTGGAAAGCGCGCTTAGACGCCGCTAAGCGGACCTCTCTGCACAAATCTTGCTTATTTGATCCAAAATCGCGCAATCGGAGCCGTGCCTTCGACACTTTATTCCATGAGGCTCCAATAAGCATGAATACCTATAAAAACAAAGGAAAAACTATTAAACGGTATATAAAACATATGAAAACTAAATAATGTGAATATATACACAAAAGTGGGGATTTTATTACAAAATTAGAATGAATAGAATCGATAAGTGCCACAATTATATACTCAAAATAACAACATTTTGGCACTTATCAAACTCTCCCCAACTTAAAACTTTGTTTGTCCTCAAACAATGTCAAATAAATCAAAGAATCAAAAGCAATAAACCAAAGAATTGTGAATCAACAAGTTTTGAAAACCAAAAACAAATGTATGGTTCAACACAAAAACGTATAAACAAAGTAAGTACTTACCACTATCCTACAACGACAACATGTAAATGAAACGAATCATAAGCACAAAAAGCATACAAAACATTCTAACACAATACATGCTCACATCATGAATCACACCTAGCAAAATTTCATCAATGGATGAAGAACACACAAAGGTGAAGGACTTTTAACACTCATACAACAATCTTGCAAACAAAATATTAAATTATGCATTCATCCAAAAATCACATTGAAGATACAAAAGCAAGAATCACAAGGACTTTTAAAGGTTGTAATGTGGCTTGGTTAACAAACAAGGGATATGTCCTAAGGCTAATCGAAACAAAAACTTGCCTAAACCTAAAGGAGTGATCAATCCACCAAAGATTCAAACAACAAAACCTCGATTAAACTTCTTCCTTAACCACAAGTTTCTCAAACCAATCACAATACTTATTAGCACAATTATTCGCTTCTCTTTTCTTTTTCTTTTTCAAAACTTTTTCTCTTTTTTTTTTTTCTTTTTCTTTTCTTTTCTTTTCACATTTTTTTCTTTTCTTTTCAATTTCATAGCAACAACCAAATAAGTAGCAACCATTTTCTCCCCAACTTGAATTCAACCACATCATCATGTGAATACTCCCTACTTCCTAGGCAAGGTAAAAATTCATACCAAAAATCATGGTTGAGGGTTCAAGAAAACAAAGAATCAATCATCCATGCAAAAATGAGAACTAAACACTCAAAGATAAGCATTTAGCAAAAACAACATGGACATTGACAAAAAGGCTCAAAAGGGTTAACAAATGATCACACACTCACAAGGTGAATTTAACTATTTGGTTTTGGTAGTTGTGCTCAAAATGAAACAAAATGCCTTGATCCTTTTCATGCTTTCATAAAATCAACATAAACAAAAGATTAAGCATAATAAAATCCAGTTAAAACAAAGATTGTGGCCTCCAATATATATGTAAACAATGGAAAGCTTCCTCACATTTATGGTTTGGGAACTAAAGTGATTTAATCAATAAGCAAGTAATGCAAAAGAATGAATGGTATGGTAATTGTACAAATGAAAAGTTTCCTAAACATGTCATGCTATAGAAAGCGATAAATGAGTACCTTGAATGATACGACTTTAAAAACAATATCCTACCATACATCCGCAAGTTGAAACACTCAAGCTTTGGAAAATCACCTAAAAAATCTTCGAATTACCGAACAAAATTTGAGTACAAACAACCACAAAAGAATTAGAAAAACAAAACTATTGTATACTATTAAACAACCTTGGTGAAAGTGGGAAAAAGGAGTTAACCAAGTGGAATGGGAACCCCACTGGTACAAAGCAAGAAAACAAAATTTTGCTGTCATCTCTTAGCGGAGCTAGGCTCGCTTAGCGGATGACAGAAAAACCAGAAAAATCAGAACAGAAACAACTGTTCCAATTTTCCTCCACTTCACCTAAATACCTCATAAACAGAAATATAAACAACATTTACAACCGTTGGGGTGCCTCCCAACAAGCGCTTGTTTTACGTCGTTAGCTCGACGCCTTTATTGTTTCGGTGTTTGGAAAGTAGCTTCCTTTCGTCATGCCATGGTAACGTCTCACCGCACAAGCCTAAAGAAAGTGTCCTAACCAACCACTCTACAAACATTACGGGTACAAATATATACAACAATTATACAAACATAAAATAAAACGCAAGTATACAATTATGTACACAAACCAACACATATGCACAAGTATGGAACACAAACAACTATTATCATACAAAAAGAGAAAAGTTGGTGAATGTTGGATTCACAAGTTGAAAAGTGAAGATTTGTTATTAAAGAGCTCATCCGAGATCAACTTGTTTCACCAACATTCACCAATAAAAGTATACTTATATGTAACATATACAAGTAAACTTATATGGTGAACATAAACAAGCAAACATGTACAAGTAAATATATACAAGTGAAACTATACAATATATACGATATATACAAAGCTCAAAACCACGAAAACTATTGCGATGCAATCAAAATCATCCCCGGCAATGGCGCCATTTTGTTGAAGCAAACATAGCGGCAAGCAACAAAAAAGATTTGGAAATATTGATCCAGGAATTATCGTCCTCAGAGATGGAGAGATGCCATTCAACAGTTTCTATGGTTTCGAGCTCGGGATTGAATGAGCAAAAAGTAAACAAAGATATAGACAAGAAAAGAATAAACACATTCTTAGAAGAGAAATAACTTATCAGGAATGTAAATATATTCATTCTTCACAAACATACACTTACCAACCCGTTATACTCAACCTACGATACTCATCTATGTTATCACGTATCTCTCACATAAGCGTCCATCTCTGGAGCACAAACGAGATCATCTCACAACTAAGGTTATCTCTAACGCAAAGTCACGAGAACATCCATATTCTCGCGTCAGCGATCTCTCGCGCGCCGCTCAAACACGAAAGCATTAAGTACAGATACCCACAGTGAATGCTAGCTCTAAATCTATCTCTAGAGTTCAGAATCAACAGATAGTCATCCTAGATAAGGATTCAAGAAGTTTATCTCTAAAGCAACCCAAATCCCCAGCATAGAGCAAAAATCCAGAACAACAATCAACACAGATTTGTAAAGCAAGTTAAACATAACATTATAATCGGTAAATATACATAAGATTCGAGTAAATATACAAACTAACCCAACACAAAAGAAATACACAAAGAATAGAAGAGATAAACCAAACATCTCGCGGGTTGTCAGCTCCGGTTGATGAGAAATCCACCTTCGATCTTCCAAGTGCATGACCCGGTGTTGTTTTCTAAGCTAATCCTACTCTAAGAATGAAAATGATGGAGTTGGAACCAAAACTTTCCCAAAACCATACCCTAGAAATGTCACAAATGAAGAAATATAAACAAAATTTCTGCTACGGCCGCTTAGCGGCCAAACCTCGCTGAGCGGACTACACGTATTACAAAAATATCTAGAACAGTAAACAGGGCTCCGCTTAGCGGCCAGAGCTGCCGCTTAGCGGCCAGGAAAATTGGTTCGCCACTGGAAAGCGCGCTTAGACGCCGCTAAGCGAACCTCTCTGCAGAAATCTTGCTTATTTGATCCAAAATCGTGCAATCGGAGCCGTGCCTTCGACACTTTATTCCATGAGGCTCCAATAAGCATGAATACCTATAAAAACAAAGGAAAAACTATTAAACGGTATATAAAACATATGAAAACTAAATAATGTGAATATATACACAAAAGTGGGGATTTTATTACAAAATTAGAATGAATAGAATCGATAAGTGCCACAATTATATACTCAAAATAACAACATTTTGGCACTTATCAATGATGCATGAGACTTACCAGGAAATGTTGAAGGGCTGTTGGCAGAAGGATGATAATTTGAGCCAGAATCTCAGCAACATAGTTAATGGTATTAAGCAGTGGAAGTTTGAAACTTTTGATCAAGTTCAGCGTGATAAAAGATCCATTACTAACACATCCATCACAATTCAACATATTGAATTATCCACCATTAGTATAACATACATTCATCAAGTCACAATCACAACAATACATAGAAATTATCATTTATCAATTCCATGTATCACAATTAGCACATAATACACAATCTCCATACATGTTATTCTTAAATAACATTAATCGATGACATACACAGATACAATTACATGTCATTTTCAAAATCACATAATAATTAAATTATCTAGTTCTAATTAATTTACTTTAATCATAAAGAGCATTCTGTTAGCTTTCTAACGCTTCGAACGGGGACCCAAACGGAGTTACGGTTCAAAAGATATGAATTTTACAAAAACAAGTATTTTTCAAAAACGTACAGCGGTAACCAATTACCCAAACACCAGTAATCGGTTACTGAAGTTCAAAATCCCATATTTGCTGTTTTTACGATGGGTAATCGATTACACCCCTTTCGGTGACCGATTACCTCGTACCTGCAACCCAAAAACCAGTTTTCAGCACCTTGAATCCCCCAAACATCCCCCAATCGAACCAATACGATTGTATACGAAAAACAGAGGGATTTCACATGCAATATGAGTTATATCATCAACCAAACAACACTTTTAACATCAACAATCACTACCAACAAGTAATCACACAAAGTTTACAAAATTGAACCTAAATACCAAAACCCCAACCTAGAACATATTCTCTATCGAATCAATAGTATAAGATTTCAATCCTAACGCCTACGACCCGATAATAGAGGTTAACCGGAAGATTCCCCCCTTACCTTAGCCAAAAATCTTGAATCTTCCTCTTTCTCCATTCTCCTCTTCCTCTGCTCTTTCACGTGTTTCAGTCTTCTCCTCTTTTTCTTTCTAACTCCTCTTCTCCCAATTTCCTTTATTTTATGGAAAATAGCATAACTTAGTAAAAGGTCCACTAATTAACACCTCCCCTTTACTAATTGTCACACTAGGCCAATTCTCTTATTTTCCATAATTTTCAAAGAAATGCCAATTAATTCCAATAAATAATTTAAATTCTAATTAAATTAATTTAAGGAAAAATACGGATGTTACAACTCTCCCCCACTAAAAGAGTTTTCATCCTCGAAAACATACTTCAAGTGAAATGTTCCGGATAGGAGTCCTTCATCTGACTCTCCAGTTCCCAGGTAAAATTTCCCTAGTCGATCCTCAAAATTCATTTGACATAAACAACATAAAGCATGTCTCATGCCTTCAATCTCAACTCTTACGTCGCATATGACCCTCCAAAGGTGTACCACTTGTTATCCCTCCAAAAGGTTAACAACAATGGAATAATTGAGGTACAACCGACACAATACACCCAATGACTGAATAAGACATGAATAGTCAACCAAACGCGTACTCATAGTTGTACACTATCCTTCATCTTACCATCTCGAAGTCAAATTCATTTTCAAACCGAAAGAGAACCCAACGTCCACGTCTGCAAGATGTGTAGTATTTCTTTAACCTCTCCATCATAGAAATTATACATACGCACTAGGATCCCATCCTAGAAAGCGAGATCAAAACCTCATTTAGGACTAGGATCTTTCCACAATCCTATCCGCCCTTCTCAATATTCCACTACTTAATAGCACTGTCATCATGACATTAACTTATCTGCATCTGTCAATAAGGTCGTCACTCAACACTAATATAGATTTCCGCTACACACGTCTGTGTAATATCATTCCTTATCCATAGCATGATTACACCCGTTCGACACTGCAGTAATGCATTCCATCTACCGAACGTATCATCCTTAAACATACCTTCCCGCCTGAGCGATAAAATTTTTCACCAACTGCTTCCTTCAAGAACTCAATAAGCATATCCCTATACCATTTAATTTCCACTATTTGACTCCTCTAGAGTCACACCAGCAATTATCTAACCCGTTATAGTCCGCTTTCGCTGCACTACTCTGGTTACTCGTTACAACTATCATTACCAATTAGATTTCTGAGTTTTACCCAATTCCGGATCTCTTTACTCATTCGTTTAAAATCCTTCTTTACCATACATGGTACTAATTTACCACTTAGCAATATTTGCACGCACTCAAAATAAATTCCTGAGTTACTACATCTATTAAAACATTCCAACCATCGGAACAAGCATACATAAGTAGTTATAATTACACTCATCTGCCACAATATACCATTGCTTACAAAATAGCTCAAACTGAGTCTCACTCTTCTCTAAGAATTAAATCAACCTCATCCTTCCTAAAGTATAATTCTTCATTATATTTGGAAATCTACAATAACGCTTTACAACAGCACAAAATTGTTATAGCATCATATAGTATTAACTCATCGTCTTCACTTCGCCGAATACATACTTGTTAACTACGTACAACCACAATAACATACTCATCATCTTGGAAATTATTCAAAAGAGTCATAATCTTCCGGCACGACATCCTTACATCCACTAGATTCTAAATCCAACATATAGATCAATTCATATTCTCTACGTAGGCTTCCGACACATTAATTCCTCACTGTCCACTAGTAGTACCCATAACACTACTCCACATCACACTTTCGTTGTGCGACTCCGATTACCCATCTTAAGTCATCTTCCAATATGTCTCACTCTTTCATATTCATTTCTTCATAAGTTCACACAACATGGTGAGTGATTATTCTCACGGCTTATCATTCACCACATCTTATACCATTAAGGTAACAAACAATTTCATCCCATCCATATGATTTCGTCTACTATCAATAAGAGATTAAGGGTGATCAAGTCCTCAATTTGTCAATAGATAGTCGACAACCATATTTAAGTATAAACTTTCGTTACTACATAATAGTGTCCTTTCCGAGTTTGCACTCAAACTCATTAACATCGTCATAATCCAACAATTCACTAAAGACTTCCTACTCAACGCAGTACACAACATTCATAACTCGTGGTTTTACTCCAAATTCCATGACATCTTTCGCGCCCAAATATCATTTCACTCGAAATCTCAACAAAGTCTTCCTCACATAAATAGGTGTTAGAAATTCTCTACAATTCTTCTTTTATACCTATCGTTACTTAGGCACCACAAATACGACTCCAAGAGTTCTAAAGTTTATTCCACCTTTACTACTAATTCACTTCTCACTAAAATCCATCGGTACTCAAATCATCTTTATGACCGAACATCTCTTCAACCTATTCATCAACAACATGTTCTACTCAATTTCGTTTCAAACAACCGCGGTAGTAACCATTCCTATTCAACAAGTTTCAAGCTTCCTAAACCGACTTCAGAATATCTCCTTAGAGGATCGCTCTACTGTATTTATAGCTCTCCCATAGGGTAGAACATAATCACTCTTCTTTGTAGGTTCAAACGACACATTAATCCGACACTCGAAACTCAAGATATGAATCTTCCAACGTCATCCAAAATGCAACATCGACATTATGCAGCGACACTCTATCCGATATCTCCATAACTCCTCGAATGGTACATTTAATTCCTAAAATTGCTTCTCAACAAACCTTTTAATTATTCCTTCAATCCGCTCAACTCTGACACTTGCGTCTCGTGCGGTATCAACGAACAAGTCTAGTTCTAAGGACAAGTGTAACTGTAACTCCACCTCTTTTCAATATCATCCTCTCACAATTAAATATGTTACAGCTGCTGCAACCATTTTTATAACAAAGTTCATCTCGCTAGATTTCCGACGCTTCAAACGGAACTCAAATCGGATATCCAGAACTCCAGTTATGAATTTTCGAAGTGTTATAGCGATTTAGCAATTTTCCTGCGTTTTGCTTACGGAAATTCCACTCCGAAACTTATCCTCTTCAAATCAATCACGTTCTAGACAGCCCCTTATCATACCTCTTTGCTTCTAAACATTCTTATAACTTGAGCAACACATCCCATCGCCGAAGTGCGATTTCTGAAACATTACGACCGCAATCTTCTTTGCAAACTTGCAACTGAACCTCTTCCGAGACGTAAGGCTACTCAACTGACAACCTTGCAGTCCACCAGCAGAGCTGATACATTGCAACTTTCTAATTTCCCTCTCCTACAAATAATCATTAATTACATCTAATCATCCTCCTTCAAGATGCTCCAATTTAATTACCAGCCAAGTCTTAATTCCAAGTCACCTTCGATTTGGGAAACGACAACTCCAACAACGCTTGCACTGTTGCCAACAACAGTCTACTGAACCAATAATCCTACAACCGATGCATAATCGGGAAGTGAAGCTTCTCCCCCACTTGTTTCAATCCAACACCTGCAACAAAACAACCAAGTACCGACAGTGATTCACTCACATGTCGTGTACCAAGGGATAAAACACCGACAGTATACAACTGTCGTGCAACTTAGCTGACTCGATAATTGGCCGGACGGACCGACCTGCTCTATACCATTATTGTAACACCCTTCTAAACCCCGCGGCAATTTAAATAAGTTTATTCAGAGTACATGAAAATAAGGGTGCCACAATTCAAAATTTAATTAACATCGTTCAGTCATGTCATGCATTCACTAAGGCAAACCATCATCAAATAAAACATTTCATGTTAACACAGCGGAAATCAAGATCATACGAATTAAGTTTAACATTAAAACTTATCCTCCAAAACATCAAAACATAACCAGAGTTATAAAACATAAACTCTAAACATCGCGTCCCCAGTGTTACAAATATCAGAGCATGACACCTGACGCTAACTAAACAACTGACTCATGAGATAATCATCACCGAGTCGAACAACCGCTATCCTCAATCTGAAAATGATCAACAGTAAGGGTGAGTCTCATTCACAATTAAACAATGTTATCAGTTCATAAACGATAGAGCATCAACAGTATAATATTCACCCAACATCAACATATATTCAGGCAAGTTTCATCATCATAAACAACCAACACATCATCAATATTTATAACACTGGAAAACATCCAATCATGTTATAAAATCATGCATATGAATGCAACTGACACTATGCATGTGGTACCAATATCATCAAATGGGAATAACCCATGACCGATCCAACATCATCAAGATACGGCCCTGCCAGCACAGATTCCACACAATGGGAATCATGCCCTTCACTGATCCAACACATCATCATGGATACAACATCATCAATGAATATGAATGAATGCAAACATACATGAACATACTTATACCATCGTCAAGTCTAATGAGTAACATCATCAAATACTTATTTCATCATAATCATCATCATCATCATCAAGTATGTTTATATATATGCATCATTCAATCACAATAACATCATTAGACATCAAAACAATCACCACGTGATCACATTATCAACATTATAATCATTTTATCATAACATCGCCACTTCAATCATATGAACAACATTATCATATCTCGACTCATCACGCAATGCATACAACAATAATACATTCCACAATTATGTACCAAGTACATCAAATCCACACAACGACAACATGAGATTTACATCATCATAATACTACGTCTAACACATCCATCACAATTCAACATACTGAATTATCCACCATTGGTATAACATACATTCATCAAGTCACAATCACAACAATACATAGAAATTATCATTCATCAATTCCATGTATCACAATTAGCACATAATACATAATCTCCATACATGTTATTCTTAAATAACATTAATCCATGACATACACAGATACAATTACATGTCATTTTCAAAATCACATAATAATTAAATTATCTAGTTCTAACTAATTTATTTTAATCATAAAGAGCATTCCTTTAGCTTTCTAACGCTTCGAACGGGGACCCAAACGGAGTTACGGTTCAAAAGATATGAATTTTACAAAAACAAGTATTTTTCAAAAACGTACAGCGGTAACCGATTACCCAAACACCAGTAATCGGTTACTGAAGTTCAAAATCCCATATTTGTTGTTTTTACTATGGGTAATCGATTACACTCCTTTCGGTAACCGATTACCTCGTACCTTCAACCCAAAAACCAGTTTTCAGCACCTTGAATCCCCCAAACATCCCCCAATCGAACCAATACGATTGTATACGAAAAACAGAGGGATTTCACATGCAATATGAGTTATATCATCAACCAAACAACACTTTTAACATCAACAATCACTACCAACAAGTAATCACACAAAGTTCACAAAATTGAACCTAAATACCAAAACCCCAACCTAGAACATATTCTCTATCGAATCAATAGTATACGATTTCAATCCTAACGCCTACGACCCGATAATAGAGGTTAACCGGAAGAGTCCCCCCTTACCTTAGCCAAAAATCTTGAATCTTCCTCTTTCTCCATTCTCCTCTTCCTCTGCTCTTTCACGTGTTTCAGTCTTCTCCTCTTTTTCTTTCTAACTCCTCTTCTCCCAATTTCCTTTATTTTATGGAAAATAGCATAACTTAGTAAAAGGACCACTAATTAACACCTCCCCTTTACTAATTGTCACACTAGGCCAATTCTCTTATTTTCCATAATTTTCAAAGAAATGCCAATTAATTCCAATAAATAATTTAAATTCTAATTAAATTAATTTAAGGAAAAATACGGATGTTAGACTGACGGCTTCCCTGCTGGGTTCTACCAGAAGGCTTGGAGTGTGGTTGGGAAGAATGTGTTTGAATTTGTTCAGTCTACTTGGTTATAGCCTAGTGCTGTTGGTGAATTTAATAAGACCGACATATGTCTTATACCGAAAATTGACCAACCTCAAAAGATTACGCAATTTTGTCCTATATCCCTCTGCAATACTATGTATAAGATTGTCAGCAAAGTTCTTGTTGGGAGGTTAAAGCCTTACATTTCAAAGCTGGTCTCTCCTTACCAAACTGGTTTTGTCCTTGAACGATCGATTCTTGAAAATTCCATTATTGCTAAAGAAGTGTTGCACTCTATGAGCAAGAAGAAAGGTAAAAAAGGTTTCTTTGCTATCAAAATTGATTTAACCAAAGCTTATGATAAGCTTAATTGGGATTTTATTTGGAGAACTCTTGTGGAGATTAATCTGCCCGATAACATGATTAACCTTATCATGCACGGTGTTTCGAGTGTAGAGACCAACGTTAATTGGAATGGCAATAGAGGTGAGTTCTTTAGGCCATGCCGTGGTATCCGTCAGGGAGATCCTATATCCCCGTATTTGTTTGTTCTCTGTATGGATAAACTTTCGCATTTAATTGAGCATGAGGTTAATATTAAGAATTGGAGGTCTATGCGGCTGGGCACGCAAGGGATTAATATTTTGCATCTAATGTTCGCGGATGATCTGTTGTTGTTTGGAGAGGCGACCGAAAATCAAATGCTGTGTGTTATGAAGGTTTTACATGAGTTTTGCCTTATGTCTGGTCAGGAGATTAGTAAGGATAAATCAAGTATTCTTTTTTCTCAAAATGTTCCTAGAAGATTGAGAACTAAGCTGGTGCATATTGCTGACTTTCGTGAGGTTACTTGTTTCGGCAAATATTTAGGGATTCCTCTTAAGGGAAAGTCTCTTAAGAATGCTGATTTCAAATATATTATAGATCAGATCTCTACGAAGCTGGCTGGCTGGAAAGCTCGTCAGCTCTCGTTTGCGGGTAGAGTGACGTTAGCCAAGAGCGTCATGGAAGCTATTCCTATTTATCCGATGATGACTAACCTTCTCCCGAAGGAGTGTATCAAAGACATTCAAAAACTCCAAAGGAACTTTATTTGGGGTGATACTGAGGATAGCAAGAATTACCATGCTGTGAGTTGGGAGACAATCACTTTAGATAAGGATAAGGGTGGCTTGGGACTGCGTGACCTTGGAATTATGAATGAGGCATGCATTATGAAGCTTGGTGGTCAGCTTGTTAACGACGAAGCGGAGCTTTGGTGCAGTGTCTTAAAAGGTAAGTATAGACTGGACAATATGCAGAGGTTTCAGACAGCTAAAAATCTTGATTCTAGTACTTGGAAGAACATTGCTAAATGTATGCCGCAGTTACTTGAATATGGTAAATGGCAAATTCGTAATGGGGCTGATGTTAGAGCTTGGTATGACTGTTGGATTGAAGAGGGTAAGAATATTGTTGATTACAATGTTAAAATTCCTATGCACATCCAGAATTCTCGAGTGAAAGACTTAATGGATGGCACGGGTGATTGGGACTGGACCATTATGGAGGGCTGGCTGCCGGATAATCTGAAGCAGAAGATTGCAGCCATTGTGCCGCCTTCTGTTAATGCTACTAATAAGTGTTTTAAAAACCGGACCGAACCGGCCGGTCGGACCGGTCGAACCGGGAACCGGCCAGGTAACCGGTCTGGTTCAATAGCTGGATCGGGAATGTCATTGAACCGGTGTGAACTGGTCAAAACCGGTGTAAACCGCTAAAACCGGGAAAACCAGCGGTTTTTGTGAACCGGTGGCTTAAATGCATTTTTTAATTTTTTTTAATTTTAAAAAATTAAAACAATGTCATCTTGACTATTTTAATTAAAAATTAAAATAAAAAATAAAAAATAAAAAAATAGTTGTAGATGCGGTTGATTTTGTTACAGATGATTTTGATATTGAAGAAGGAGATCCCAACATTGAAATAATTTTTCTTTTATTGAAATTAAATTTAGTAGACAATGGGATTATTTTGTTATAAATTATTCAATTAAATTATGTTGCGATTAAACTTTTGTTTATATTTTATAATTATGTACTATTTGATTGTGTGTGATACCTATGTGTAAAATTTGAATTTAAATTATGAACTTGTAAATTTTTTTATAATATGATGTTTTCAAAAAATTTAAGTAATAGTTATATTTTGTAGGGACTGAATCACCCGGTTCGACAGATTTTATACCTATATAATTTTGTTATAATGACCGGTCTATTCAACCGAGTTATCTGGTTTAACCCGATTTAGTCATGCGGTTCGACCAGTGACCCAGTGGTTCGACCAATAAACCAGTGACCCAGTACCCTCACCGGTTTGATGTCCGGTCCGGTTTTTAAAACATTGCTACTAATGATCAATTCAGAGTTGCTAGTGAAGAGGATGGTTCGTGCACTGTCAGCTCTTTCTATCATCGCATGCGAAATAAGGATAATGGTCCTCTTGACATTATTTGGAAGCATATTTGGAGTTTGCAGGTTCCTGAAAGAATTAGGTATTTCATTTGGCTTATGAACCATGATAGGATTATGACGAATTATAGGAAAAGCGTTATTGGAATTGGCGGAGCTGCTTATAATCTCTGTGGGAATACGTGTGAATCGTCTATGCATGTTATGCGGGACTGTTCTAAAGTCCGTATGGTTTGGCTTAACCATGTTCCTTCAAGCATTGCAAGCACCTTTTTTACGCTTCCGTGGCATGAGTGGATTAGATTGAACATCTGCTCGAGACCTCATGAAGATGCTGGTTGGAGAAACTTCTGGGCTGTGGGATGTCATGCTATATGGTCCTGGCGTAATGCTGAGACTCACTCTACGACTGCTACTCGTCCTTCAGATATGATCATGGCTATTGAGAAAAGAATTCAGGACTACGCTTTGGCTATGAAGACAAAGGTGCGTATTGTGGAATCTGTGAACTTACCTAGGAACATTCATTGGACTCCTCCTAGAGCTTCCTTTGTCAAACTGAACGTGGATGCCTCTAGAAGCTCTAATGGAACAGCTGGGTGTGGTGGGTTGATTCGGGATGCGAACGGAAATTGGATAAGAGGCTACTCTAAGTTTATTGGTAACTGTAGTGTGCTTAAAGCGGAGCTTTGGGGTATTTTTGAAGGCCTCAAAATGATTGTTACTCTTAATTTGGATAAAGTTGAGATTAATACGGATGCTAAAACGGTGATTGACGTGTTATCTAAAGCTAAGAGGAAAAATTCTGGCGCCTCGTCTCTGGAAAATCAGATTAATCGTCTCTTGGATAATATTCCCAATAGTGAGCTATCCTTTACTCATCGGGAATCTAATGAGTGTGCCAATGCGCTTGCGTTGAGGGGTAGACAAATGCAGTATGGCATAGAAATTTTTTATGATATGCCGGCCTTTATTCGTGATCTTCTCAATAGGGATCTTATTGGTTGTTTAGGCTCTAGCTTTGATCCTGTGTAGTTTCTTTTTCTTTGGGCTTTTTAGCCCTCCCTTTTACCAAAAAAAAAAAAGATGGAAGATTTTTAATATTTTAGATTATATTTGTCTTTTCAACAAATAATTTTTAGATTTTCTAATATTAGTGATATCATAAACAAAGATTGGCCAAAAACAAGAAATCATAAATATTGAGATTCAGTAATAGTGAAATCATAAATTTTAATTAAACACTATAGAATATTGTTATTAAATCATAAATTATATAAATTTTTGATTTCTTGTACTAAAAGTCATTGATTGCATGTAATCCAATATATTTTTTTCGTTAATAAAAATATTTAAATTAACAATATATATTTTCCTGTTTATAAAAATAACATTGTTTATCAAATATAAAAATTTGGATAGTAATATATTTTTTTCCGTATATAAAAAAGTTTTCATCAACAGTAAAAATTTCTCTTATAAAATTAATTTGATAAACTTTTTGTGATAACATATAAATAACTATATAATTTTTCAAAATTACTCAAAATTATAGATCCAAAAATCATCAATTTAAAAATAGTACAACAAATTATTTCGAATTTTTTATTTAATAATAATAAATATGTGTCTTATATTTAATTATGTTTATGAATACAAATATTTGACCTATATTTAATTACTCGTTGTTAATAAATGTATGTCTCATATTTTTGTAAGTAATGAATGACAAATAGTTAATATTTTCTTAAAATATTTGTTAGTGATAAATATTTAATTTATTGTTTTAATGTCTAGATTTTAATGCCTGGTTCAATCTATTTAATCCTATAAAAGTTAGATTTTAAAATTGATCCAAGTTAATTTATTTTTTACATCTATATTTAGCACCCATGAAATATAAAAATAAAATTATACCATTTATGTTAGCATTTTATTTAAAATCAATCTAAAGTCATCAATATTTTTTAAATTTATATTTTTTACTTTTTTTATAACATAAAACTAATATTTCAATTTATCAATTATTGATTTAAATTCTTTATAAAACTGATTTTTTTTTTAATTATAAAAGATAATTTGAGAATATTTGTTTTTTTTAGGTTTTTTATGGGTTGAGAAAATATTCTTCAAACTTTAATCACTCATTTTTTTTGGCTTTATATTTGGCTTTATACCACCGGTTTAGTCCGGTTCGGGGGCGAGTTCTGACATCAAATGGTTCCATCCCCCTCCCAATCGCAGTTGCGGGGGATCGAACTGTGGTTCTCCCTACCAAGTCCAGCGCCAATCACCACTGGACCAACTAACGATTCATTGACTATACATATAATACATATTTAATTATTAAAGAATTTAAACCAAAAACATTTCAATAATCTGAGTAACTTATATTTTAAGAAGAAAAATAAATAAATAGATTTCATTCAATATTTAAATATATAATACATATATCAAATTGGTTTTATGATCTTCCAATTTAAATATAATACATATAACCCATTATCCAATTAGAATCAATTATTTTGACACATAAGTATGGAATTAATAATATAAATAAATAAATTATAATTAAATTATTTAAATAACTACTTTTCCATAATTCTCTCTTTCCATGTGTCAAAATCATTGATTCTAATTGGATGATGGTGTAAAGTTGTTTTACACTGACAGTGTATTCTAATTAATCTCTAATGTTAAATATATATATTACATACAACAGATTGATTATATATAATAAATATAATAAATATTCGATGTTTAATAAATATAATAAATATTTCTCCATATATCATCCACTTGTTACTGGGAATTATGAGAATGATTCACTCAATTTGTACACCACACATCCTGAAGCTACCCTGCTAAAATTAAACCAGGAGCAAAAGCAAAACAACGCTAATTTAATTTGTCCAAAAATGATAATTAAAAAGTACTCCCTCCGATCTCAAATATAAGCAAATTTGCAAAAAGAAATAATGGTTTTGTAATACCAAATCTCACATCGTAAGGATTCTATTTAATTTAGTTCTATATATAACATTCACAAAACCCAGTAAAACAAAAACTCGTGGGCTGTAGAGTTGAGCTTCCAGTTCTATTAATGTGTTTTTAATATATATTAATTAATTTCCATTCGAATTTTGCATTTCTAATTTTTTTAAAGAAAGTATCAATTAATAATTTATTTACAAAATGATATTAAAAATATACCACATCATCAAAAAGTGTCACGTATACAATTTTTTTTATATCTTAGAGGTTATAGATCAAAATTTAAGATGAGGGTTTAAAACTATTTAAAAATAAAACAGAAGAACTGATTTGATGAGTAGAACATAACAGGGGATTTAACATATTTTTTTAGAAACATTAATTGATAATTATTAATTATTAATTATTTAATAATATATGAATTAAATTAAATTAATTCATAAATATATAAATAAATGTTGGTTATCAGAAATTAGGATATATACCTAGACTAGTAGTTTACACCGTTTAAATTAACTAATATATATTAATATATTAATTGTATTACCCCACCCTCTTTATTTATGTTTAAATAATTTCTATAGAATAAATGGGGTAGTTTAAATAATATGTGTTAGTTGAAATAAATGAGTCTAAATTATTGTTCTAGAGTTTGATTCTTGATGTTAATACTTATTTATTTATGTTTATTTATTAATATCAAAAAATTGTTGATATTATTTTTTCAAAAATAGTTTGACTCTAATTTTTTAATTAATAAACATTATTTTTAGTTTTTTTATATCTAACTCTATTAATCAAGATAGTCCATTATATTAATTTAAAATAATTATAAATATTAATCGGGGTTTGGATTTTAAAAGTATATTGAAAATCTAATAATAATATTAAATATGAATGTGTTTAACGTGATGATTAAGATGAAGAAGGAGAAGAAAGATGAAGATAAAGAAATCTCAAAAATATTAGGTGTTGCTAGTTCATCGTTAGATTTAACATACTTTCAATATTTAACTGTTTGATATTTTTTAATTGAATTACATGTTTAAATTTTACAAAAAATAATAGAGTCTATGATGTACACTGAATAATATTATTTCACCTTAGATATTTATAGTTAAAAGTTAATAGAATTACACTTTTTTTAGCTTTATAGTTGGCCATATGGACAAACTAAGGCCATTCACTAATTGTTATCAAATGCTCATCCAAAAACTCTTCATTGATATTTTTTCTTTCTTAGTTACTTCTTCATTCTCTAATTGAGACAAGTGATCTGCTACAACATTCTTATCTCTTACTTCCAAGTCGAACTCCTAAAGCAATAGTATCCATCGTAGTAACCTTGACTTTGAATCTCCTTTGTTGAAAAGATATTTAATAAAAACAACCACTTTTGAACCAATTAGATATGCCCACAATTTTTTTCAAAGCAAATACTACTAGTAGTAATTATTTTTCAATGGTGGTATAATTCACTTGATTTTCATTCAAAACTTTACTAGCATAGAAAATTGCATGGAAAAATTTCTCAAGGCGTTGACCCAAAACTGCGCCTATTACATAATCGCTTGCATCACACATTATTTTAAAAGTTAGTTCCCAATTTGGCGCAACTACAAGTGCAATTATAAGCTTTTATTTAATAATAGAGAAGTATTTAAGGCAATTCTCATAAAACCCAAAATCATTTTCCTTGACCAGCAAATTGCAAAGAGGTCTTGAAATCTTGGAGAAGTCTTTTACAAATCTTCGGTAAAAACGGGCATGACCAAGGAAACTTCTCACTCCCTTTACATTCACAAGAGAAGATAATTTTTTAATAACCTCTATCTTAGCAGGATCCACCTCTATACCCTTCGCTAAGATTTTATTCCCCAAAATGATACCTTCACTTACTATAAAATGACATTTTTCCCAATTTAAAATCAAATTCGTTTAAGTGCATCTATCAAGAACAACATTGAGGTGTCTAAGAAAACTATTAAAATTATTACCAAAAAAATAAAATCCATCCATAAATAGCTCAATTGACGATTCTATCATATATGAAAAGATAGAAAACATGTACCTTTAAAAAGTGGCGGGATCGTGAAAGCAGTCTTCTTTTAATCTTTGGAATCTACAATAATTTGATTATATTCAAAATATCCATCCAAGAAACAATAGTAATCTTGACTTGCTAATCTTTCTAACATCTGATTTACATCCACCATCTAGTAACTGTTCGAGTTGAAATTAACTCGTTCTTTTCATTTTTGATGTAATAGTGCGTAGTAATTGTAATTGTTAAGTAAGCAATGTGAGTACTTGCGTGAGTATGTGTTCAACATCTCTTATACCATGTGTTTGTAATACATTGTTATTGTAGTATAAGTGTATATGTGCATTGTAACATGTGTGATGTGGCGTTGCTTATATGTTTTGATGTGTGTGATTGATCGTGATAAGGCATATCACAGAGTTGTGTTGTAAAGTGTGATGATGTATGTTAGTAATTATAATGTACACTGAGAATTCTAGTGTATGTGTGCAATACTTGTTGCAACTATGTGATGCTAAGTTTGTTATGTTTGTAAGTTACATATTATTTATGTTTCTTCCTTTGGGAAGAAATGCTTATATTATATGTAGCTTTTAGTGTAGATACACTTATATATCAACTATCACTTAGTTGATTATATTATACTACCATACATGCTTATGACTGGTGCAATGACTTGTTTTCATGTTTTCACCATAAAACGAGATTCATATCTCTAATTGGTGTGAGGTCGGATACATTGGAAAACAAGTCCAATGCTCTACCTTTTGGTAAAGAGGAACCATGCTTATGTTTAAATTATTTGGTTGGATATTTGGTGAAGAACATTTGCTCCGGAAGTCTTATTGGTGAGGAGCCTTTATTCTAAAAGTCCTATTGGTGATGAACTATCATGTGTGCTTTATGTATAGTATTATGATGTGTATGTTATGAACTATAGTATGACTTGCTTGCTTGTGTGTATGTATTAAATTATTAACATCTTGATAATGAGTGAGGTTAAACTTAGGGTTCATAATTAGGTGAATGGACTAGTGAGAATAATCTAGGATATGAAAAATGACTTAGTTGGCGATATTCGAATGCGAAGGTAACTCAGTGTGTACCATGGACGAGTAGTCGCCAGAATTGTAGCTTACTCAAGAACTAATATGCTTTGTATGGAACATGACTTGATGTTACTCATCAAACATCCTCAATGATATCCGTGAAGACCCAAAGATGATGCATTCAAAGCTTTGTAAACTCATCAAGAAACTAGAAAAATAAACTCTCATATCTACAATGGTGTCAGTGAGGATGGTAATAAAGAGATGAATTAGTATCTTATTTGCTCTTGTTGCGTTTTGTGTTTTTTCCATTTTCAATTTCCATATTGTACTCCAATACACTTAAAATTAAATAAAATGCACGTGCTTTTCCCTTTCTAAATAATCACGTGACTATATGTTTACATATTTAATTTCCTCCCTTGCATCCTTACCCACCTTTTTGATTATGACAAAGAGTGAGAAGTATACTCTCATGAGAAATAGAGCATGTTATCTACTAATTTGAGAGGGTAGTTTAAACAATCCAATTTTATCTACATATCTTTTATTTTACCACATCTTTAAGAGATGTGTTGTCATCATAAAAAAGGAGGAGAATATGGAACCATGCGTTTGCAGAGTTAATCAGGAAGTGATCAAAGCTAAACAAGTCATGCCTAGACCTATCATGTTTTTGATGATGACAAATTATGAAGATATAAATATCCTTAATGACAACTCATAAAGATGAAATTTATCTTTGATGACAACAAAGCAAAAAGACAAGAAAGTTCTAAAACTATTTCAAGGGGTCAAAAAGGGGGGGGGGATGTGGAACCATGCGTTTGGAGGGTTAATTAGGAGGTGATAAAAGCTAAGAAAGTCATGCATAACCTATCATAGTTTTGATGATGACAAATCATAAAGATATAAATTATCGTTGATGACAATTCATGAAGATAAAACTTATCTTTGATGACATCAAAGTCAAAAGATAAGAAAGTTCTAAAACTATTTCAAGCAGTCAGAGGTGCATAAGATGGTTTGTTCAAGCTCTTATCCCAAATAAAGCCAAAGAGTTAGGGTTTAATTATAACAATGATTTCCTCTATGATGGAGTCCTACTTGAAGATATCTCAAGCTTCATCTCCAAGAATATTCAAGTAAAGTGATTATATGATTGGTGCATTCGACAAAAGACCTGAAGTTTTAGAGTGTGAAAGAAAGGAAGTGTGAAAGCATGCTTGATTGTGACTGCGTGATTAGTGTTAGTAAAAAAAGGGAGTATTTTTTAAAGTAATATGGCTAAATCACACACTCACTAAAAATATTTTTAAATCCTTTATTTCTCAAAAAAGATAACCTAAAATTATTTTGGAGCCTAGCAAGAGGAGTTAGAAACGGTCACAATGAGTAAGACATATTTTTGAACTGGAAAATGGATTTGACCACATACCCAATCGATTCGATAAGGGAAAAATGAATCCATATCGATTATGAAAGTGTCTTAAGAAAGGGAAATAATTATATATCAAGTATTTCCAAAATAAGCAAAAATAATCGATTATTTAGGTCATATAATCAATTGGAATAAGGACCCAATTGATTGGACAATTAAGTTTGCCTATGGATAATTTACATTTTTTTAAAAATACTTTTGACCTTTAAATAGAGGACTCTCCCTTCACTGTTTCACATCCAAAAACATGAGAGTTTTCACCTTCATCACTTTCTCAGAAATATTTTCCCTTTCTCTCACATAAACTTGACCATAGTGTAAGAACAAAATTGGTTTTGTATCTGGCCTTGAGTTTTGATGTTAACTTTACATGTTATCTTAAAGAACAATTGTATACACTAAAAATTTATTTCTAATGTGTGGCTTTTGCCTTGTAGGTTCTGAATCTAGTAAGGAGGCGTGTGATGTCGTCAGGTTCTGAACTCAACACTATAGAAGAATACTAGTATTGTGTTACAATGGAAGTCAAGATTCTGGAATGCTACTTCTGCAACGGTTCTAAAGAACGTTAGTACAAGAGCTTCTAATTGTGACTTTGAAAGGAAGCTTTGGAGGTCTTCTAAAGCTTTACTTCTATTTCCCATGTTCTAAAGATGCTAGAGACGAGGTTCGTCTGAACTAGTTCGAAAGATCTAAAGACATCGCTTCTAAAGACCAAGTGTTGAAGACTCTGAAGACAAGGTTCTGCTGAACAGGTTCTGAAGACTCAAAAACATAGGTTCTGCAGACATAAGTTCTCATCATCTACAACATGCTTCATTCAACATACAATCAGAATTCTGTGAAGACATAGAAGATCAAGGATGGCTTATATGTGATGATGAACATAAGAATACTAACGTAAAATGTGACCTCTAATCTTATAGGGTGGCGTAAGGACAATCAAACTTGTACTTGTTAACTACCATTCCCACCATGACCGTTGAGGACTTTACAATTGTACTTTGTATTTCATATTCTACCCTCCAAAGGATCTATCCTTCTCTATAAAGGAAGCCATTGGAAGAATTTGAAATCAACGAACCAGTTCTACAAAACTACACCAAAGCGCCGCACAAACTCTGTTAGAGAAATCTTTGTATAGTTTTGTATTTTATCAAGGAGCTTTTGTTCTTATCTTGCTTATCAATACTTTTGTGTTGTTGTAATTAAACATTGTGTAATATGCTTATTAGAAGCATCTTTGTAATACACACTTGTAATCAACTTGGTTAATTATATGTAATTACAATAAATGAAATGATGAGAAAAACAAAAATCCTTAAAAAGTATTGCAAAAGTTTAAACATTAATATCTAGAATTTAATTGTGATTTATTTATCATGAAAAAAATATTGTAAATCACTGTATGTAAGACATTTCCTTGATGTCATGTGAATTGGAGTTTTTTTTATAAAGTGCAGACCTGTAAATAATGGAATTAAGATTGAAAAATGAAATAGGTTAAAAATGGGAGTCATACATATCCGACACCTCATACCTTATCAAGAAAACTTAAAATTATTGCGTAAGTTTCTTCAAGGAGTTAAAATTTCAAATTGGAAATCATTATTGGAACTTTGATTTCTATGAATGAACTTAAGTTATAGGGTATAAAACTCATTATTGTCATGTTATAATGAAGAATTTCTTGCCAATAGTTATATGCTCCATTTTTCTTGAGAAGTTGTAATGAACTATGATAAAACAATCTTTATTCTTTAAGTCTATTTGAAGAAAACTTATCGACCTTGGAAAGTTGCAAGCATTGGACAAAGAAATTTTCGTCACCTTATGTGAGCTTAAGATTTATTTTCCTCAACCATGTTTTTTGACATAATGATTCATCTAATAGTCCAGATTGTCAGGTAACACAATATTATGGACCAATTAATATGATATGAATGTACTTGGTTGAGCATTACATTACAATTTTAAAAGAGTATGTGAAGAATCGAAGTCGACCAAAATCTTATATTGTTGAAAGGTATATAGTTGAAGAAGATTTTGGGTTTTGTACTAAATTTTCTCAAATGTTGAGCCTATAGAACTTATAGTGTCACACTACTCAGGAAAAACAATAAGGGGCACATGTGGTACAAGTAAGTTAGTGACCATGTCAAGCATTCAATGGTGTTACGTACATTTGTATGTTTTTCACAATTTTGATGAGGTTGTGCCTTATATTGAAAAAACATGGAAATTCTCAAGAGGTTGAATTCTAATTTAAATGAAAATTGACTAACAAGAGATTACAATTGTAGTTTAATACTTTGGTTTAAAGATCATATTTTTTCTACAAAGTCAAATTCAATTTAAATAAAGATTTTAGATGGCTAGCAATTGGATCAAATCCAAACATTATTTCTTATTATGAATATTAATCAATAAGAACACCTTTTATATGAAAGAACATGATTATCACACTACTACGGAATATATCTTCGATAACATTATATTACTACGACCATTTTGTCAATCGTAGTAATATCTCATTTTTAACGCGTGTGGTTTTATTTTATTTTATTAAAACACTTCATCTCGGTTCCTAATAACAAATGTGATCATAGAATCTTGATAACAAGCTTAAAGTTCCTGCATCAACATTTTTCCATATTTTCAATAAAAATAAGCATGTGTCCCTTAACATTTATTGTTATATAAAAATTGAAAGTATAATAGCTACAGTTGTTTCAATCAATTGTGGTTATATGTTCCATATTTCACTACACTTGTTGTTTACAACCGTTGTGAAATTCTTTTCTACAAAATTAAAACAGAACAGGTTCTTTATTTCATTCATAACACACAAGGGTGCCCCAGCGAACGAGGCGATATCAATAGAAAAATCTTCATTCATTTTTGGGTCTCATTCTCCTCTTCGAAGTACGATACATTACCTTTCTATGTCCATTGCTGATTGTTTATTTCTTGGCCTCTCTTGCGTGCTATGGTGTGATTTTGCTTTATGTGGTGGTTTTATTCCAATTTTTGTTTGGTTTTATTCAGATTTTGTGATGTTTTTGTTGTTAGAAAGCTATATGTTGTTGTCATGTGTCCTGTTCTGGCTCTGTGATGTTTTTGTTATTATAAGTCTATGTTATTGTTTTTGTTTTGGTCTTATAACTCTATTGCAAATGAATAAATAAGTGTGGTTATGAATATGCTTTAGGTTTAGGTGTTGTATTATTGTAATGGATATGCACATGCATATGACCATATTAGCATATTGTGTGTGTAGCATTAGTGTACCATTCACACAAGTCTTTTGATATATATTTTAGAATTTGTTATGGATCATAGTTGGATGAAAACTGATAGATTAGACCTGGTATATGAGAAAAGAGTTCTTGAATTCCTTGAATTTTGCGAACAAAAACTTCTCAACAATAATGGTTTCTTTTATTGTCCTTGTGTTAATTGCAGGAATATTAAAAAAACAGTCAAAGGAAGAAATATTACATGACCTACTATGTTGTAATGGAATGTGTCAAAATTATAGAACATGGACGTGGCATGGAGAAATGAATAAGAATCAAAATGCGACGGCACCAATGGATAAAGTTAATAAATATATGAATGATAGACTAGAAGATATGATCCAGGATATTGGAGAATCATCTTATATGAGAGCCCATATTTATGATACTTTATGTAGCGATAAAGATGCACCTTTATATAAGGGGAGCACAAGTTTTACACGATTGTATATGTTGTTAAAATTGTTTATTTTGAAGGTATAAAGTGGGTAGTCAGATAAAAGTTTTACAAAATTGCTTACTTTGTTGAAACAAATACTACCAGAAGATAACCATTTGTCAGATCGTTGTTATGAGGCCAAGAAGATACTGCGTGTAATGGATTTGGAGTATATCAAAATACATGCATGACCTAATGATTGCATATTATACAAGAAAGAGTATAAAAATTTGGATCAAAGTCCAGAATATGGTGACTGGCGCTACAAGTTAAAGGACAACAATGGTGATGAAAATGACAATGTTAGTAAGAAGTGCCCTCCTGCTAAAGTGTTATGGTACTTTCCAATAATTTTAAGTTTCAAGAAATTTTCTAATGCGAATATGTCATGCACTCGGTTTTTTACCGTACCTTTCGCAGAGAGATACGCGAACTGACTCTTTTTTTTCTGCTTTTGTGTTTTTGAAAATCAGAGAGTCGCCACCGACTTTTATTTTATCCAATTAAGGAAAGGTTTATAAAAGAAACAGAAAAAGACCTTTAAGAAATTCTGGGTAAGGGGGTAGGTTATATAAAGGGAAGGTATTAGCACCCTTTGTATCCATGGTTATCCATGGGCTCTTTAATTTGCTTAGCTCACTTCTTTTGAATCACTTTTCTATTGCTTTGAAATGCTTGTATGTGGTTTCAAATACTTTTGTAAATTGACTTTGCAATGATATATGAGAGATTTGTTTGTTTTGATTTGAGCAAGCAAATTAGGAGGTCTACCCTAAGTTGTAAGGTCTTTTCCTATTTCCTTTAAAAAACTATCCTTTTACCGGATGTAAACGAAAGTTCGATTTTGCATTTGAAACAGTAGAATTTGATTTTGATTTTGAAAAGAGTAAAAGAGGGATTACCCTAAGAGGTGCAAGTGTGATTGTGTTTTGATTCAGATATTTTATCTTTGAAGTTAGTGATCTAACGATTCAATTTTAATCTTTGACATACACGCAGTTTTATATGTGCTGGAATTTAAATTGCGGAAAATAAATCTACGCTATTACATCGATTTTGCGGGAAATGTAAACTACGCTATTTACATGAATTTGACAACCTATACACTTGATCTAGGAATTTAAATTGCAATAAAAGAAATATTTTTGGATTTTTTGATGATTGATTTTAATTAGAATTAATGCATGATTAATTTAATTAAAATGAGAAAAAGATGGAAATAAAATTTAAACCTAAAAATTAAGTTCAAAATATGTTCAAAATGCTTATTAATTAATTTTAAAACAAAACTAATTTTTTTTGGAATTTTTGAAATAGATTTTGAAATTATTAAGTTAAATAATCATATAATTATACAAATAATTACACAAATAATTAAAACTTAAAGAGAAAATTATTCTAAATATGTACAAAATTAGCCTATAATATATAAACTATATTTAATATAAAGAACAATTTTTTTTTATGATTTTTTTGATTGGTTGAAATAATTAAAAAGCAAATATATAAATATATACTAATTAATTATGCAAAATAGCCTTAAACTAAATAAAATATTAATATTTTATGTCTAAAAATAAATAAATATTTTATCAGATTAAAACTAAAAAATAAAATATTTTTGGTGTTTTGTGATTGGTTGATTTTAATTAAAATGCAAAATATAGAAATTATCAATTAAATATGCAGGGGGTGTATCAAGTAAATTTGGAAAAGAACTGATTTTAGTTCAAAACTTGCGTATGGGCCAGAAACGAGGGGTGTAGAAATCAATTCGTACAAGGCCCAATTCACTTGTTTCTATTTTTTTCTGAATTTAAGTTATGTGGGGTCCATGTTTTAAACCAGAACCAATCATGTTTTATCATTTTGCCACGCGAGCCATGGATCTGTTGACTGGCCAATGAGGAGACTGGAAGGAGCCACGCGTGCACTGACTTGCCCCTGGACTTGTTGACCGCCGAAACAGTGTTTTCCGGTTGTCTTCTCCGGCGAGGTGGTTTTTAGAACCTGCGAAATTGTTAGTTTCGAAGCAAAAAGAATACCCTATCCACCTAATTCGAACCTCCTGAACACGATGGTGGCCTTGGTTTTTCCTGAAAGTGTTTGTATTAAGAGATTCGAAGCAACAAGTTTAAACACGGTTGAACATGGCCAAGCTTGTTTCAGGGACCTATTCTTCCATGCTGCACGTCAAAGCTACTCTAAATCACATCATAAACTCAAACAAGATGTTAAATATAATTTATATATGCTTATGAATGAGATAGAGAGCACGAAAATTTAAGCTAATCGGAGAGCATGAGTATGATCGTCTCAAACACTTTCAGCCCTAGATTTTGATCCCTACTTACTATATTAGATCCCAGGAGATGAATAGAGTGCTTAGTTTGTATTGATAATGGCTTAAAAACCAAGAAATGAAAATTACAAAGTTATGATATTTTTGTGAGAATTTTGTGAGTTTCCTTGCTATCTCCCTTGCTATTTTCGCGTGTCCTCTATTTGTGGAGTATGCTGCTTCATTTATAAGCTAGGATGTGCTTAAAATCTAAGCCAAGAAGCATTGATGAGCTTTGTTGAAACTTTGATTTTTAAATATTAAAAATCTTTGAAACTTTGACTAAGTCTTGCTCTTCTTCACTTCTCTTGCTTTGTACTTCCTTTTGCTGCAGAAAATTGAAGATTCTTTGATGACTCGTGCTTAGAAACAAAGCTACATATTATCCTTCCATTTTCCTTTTTTTAATTTAATCTTATATGTGATAAAATTAAATCAAAAAAAGAACAAAAATGATGTGGGCTTTGTCTTGGTCGTGGGAGGCCCTTTACATCATGGTAAACATGTTTGGATCATGGAAATTGGGTCTCATTTGAAAAAAAAAACATTTTTGATCAATGTTGATTTCATGCATTTTCCCAAAATTTAGCCAACTTCAACAAGGTGTAAATCCCTCAATCTTTATCATATGAAGGAGTTCTTGCACTTTTTGGAAACCTCAAAGAGTCCTCTAACCAATGTCTTTGGTCTCATATCAAAATGATTTTCCATTCTCCTTGTGTATCCTTTTGAAAAAAGTGACTTTTTGTTGACTTTGAAAATGACCTGTAATGTCTTTGTCCATATTTTTCAAATGGTGAATCAAATGACCATGGGACCAATTGCATTTGAAAGATAATTGAATTTCATTCAAAATGAGCTTTGGTTTGAATTTTTTTGATGAAGGATGAGAGAGTTATGACCAGTCAAAGTTCAGTTGACTTTTTAGGAGAAAACCCTAATTTTGAAACTTAGGGTTTTGTTGATTTTTGATCTTTCCTTGATGAATTATGATCAACCAATGATCAAATGATGAATCCTTTGACAAAATATGGATTTTGACAAAAAATTTCATTTTTGATTGTCTGTTGACTTTTTGGTCAAACGGGTCGTCTGTTGACTGTTTGAGCTGCTGACTGTGCGTCTGAGTGAATTGAAGTTTGAAAATTTGTATGGTGGTACTTTGAGATATATGGAGGTCCATGAAATCCATTTGAGGTCTCAAAAACTTGTTCTCCTGAAAAAAACAATAAACCCTAGTTAGGGAATGTTTGTGTAGGAGACAGTTAAGCGTACCTGATTTTTGTGCAGTGCTGAGTCTCTGCTAATCATGTGATATTCAGAAGACTTCTAGGACAAAAACCTTGGAATTTTTAAATGCAAAAGTTTGATTTGATTGATGGTACAAAACACGGAGAATTGCACTGTCAGCGGTTTGACTGTCAACTGACTGTTTAGAGTGAAAATTCAACAGTCAAAGTTAATATTTTTTGTTGTTTTTGTTTTGTTTTTTTGTTTTGTTTTTGTTTAATGATGAAAATTTATTTACATGAGTGGTTAGTAAAATACAGACATAGTAAATAAATAATAAATACTGTATGCGAGCAAAATTACCAATAATGACCCTGAAAATCATTTAACGCACAGAAAAATAAATATTTAACTGGCAGAAAACACACAAAATATTATCTGGATAATTAAGCAACAGTACGACAAATAGTACGACATTTAATACTGACAGTACAAATATTACATACTACAATGAACAGTACAACGAGTAAACGGTATATTAAGAAATAAGAGATACGACAAACTTTAAGAATGACGATTAATAACCCATGCTACAAACAGTAACATGTAGATGATTGGGAGTGTCAACATCCCAGGTCCACATTTTTCAGGGCTATGCAGACAGAAGAAAGACATGATTACCACCACGACGGTGATGATCATAAGAAAACACGTTTCCATCCGCTTCGCCATTTTGCCAGGGAAGAAGAGAGAATGAATATGAAGTAGAAATTTGAGAGATGAGTTAGAATTTGATGTGAGATTTTATGGAAAAAATGAGAGGTATTTATAGAATGAAAAGAAGGATAGAGACGTTGGGGAATGAAGTGATTCCGTACAAAAGGTAAATTTGAGTGGAAGTGAGATTTGAAAGAAAGTGTATGATAGTGTTGGAAAAAAGAAAGATGTATAGAATAAAGTTAGGATTTGATTTTGAAAGAAGAGATTTGAAAAGAAAGGAAAAGATTTTGAAAATAATGGAATATAGTACAAAAATTAGTGGGAAACAAAAGATAATAATAATTTACTTGTTACCAGTACAGTCTGAATCCCCGAACTATGCGTCTGCAAAAGATTTAACTCTGTACCAATTGCGCCAGTACTATTTATCTGTAAATAAATATCAAATAAATAGCGTATGTGAAGTAATAAACAGTAATTGGCGTTTGCGTAAGAATAAATTCAACAGCGAGCCAAAATACCGTATAAGAAAAATTCTAAAAACCAAGTATTCATAAATCAGGATATGAAAATCCAAGATTATATGAAACTCTTAATTTTTAGATTGAAGTTTTCTTGAAAAAAGATGCGGGCAAATTTTGGGGTATAACAGTTTCCCCTATTCAATCTTCTTAAACCTGAAGAGATTGTTTGAAATCTGAAGGTAGAAGATGATTGAATATTTTAGATGCCCTGAAAATTTGCACTTACCCCCACCGGACGTGATGTTGGAAATTGCATTTGAATGTTGTATGAGAAATGTTGTTGGCAGATTGAAACATTACCTGAGATGGGCTTTCAGATGCCATCTGGCAGATGTATTTGATGGTTTGTTCACCAGAATGAATCCATTGATTACTAACCATTTTTTGTGGCCTGTTCTTCTCACGATTTACAAACCTACCTCCTTGGTTGAGCATGAAGCGCAAGTATATGCTATTAAGTATGATGATTTCTGGACAAAACCGGAAACGACATGGATGTTTATCTAAGTCCATTAATTGAAAATTTAAGACTTTTGTGGGAGAAATGCGTAAATGTTGATGATGCATATTCTGTTGAAAAGTTTAAAGACGCGTGCAATGTTATTTTGCACAATCTATGACTTTCATGCATATGGTAATTTGGATGAATATAGTGTCAAAGGAAATAAATCATGTCCTATATGTGAATCTAATACTTGTTTTCACTAGCTTGAGTTTGGTAAAAAGACCGCTTACCTTGGGCTCTGGAAAATTTTAAAACCCAATCATCCTTATCATAGATAGCGGAAAGCTTTTAATGGAGAGCACGAGTTTGAAATTACTCCTAAACCTTTAAATGAAGATGAAGTTTATCAACGACATGAACACCTTAATGTTGTCTTTGGAAAAAAAATAAAAAAGGTCCCGTTGAGAGAAATATTTGGAAAAAGAGGTTGGTGTTCTTTTATCTTCCATATTGTTCTAGTCTCAATGTAAGACATTGTCTTGATGTGATGCATGTGGAGAAAAATGTGTGTGATAGTTTGATAGGAATACTTCAAAACATTCCAAGAAAGACTAAAGATAATAAGAATTCCCATTTAGATATGATGGAGATGAGTAACGACAACAATTGGCTCTAGATGATATAGGAAAAAGGACTTATTCACCTCTGGCATATCACACTCTATGTAAAAAGGAAAAGAAAAGTTTTTGAAAGTGTTTGTATGGTATCAAAGTTTCCCAAGGTTACTCATCAAAAATTAAGAAACTTGTATCAATGAATGTTCTCAAGTTAATGAACTTAAAATCTCATGATTGTCATGTCTTGGTGCAACAACTTCTACCTGATTGTGTTTATTCTTCAATGCTATATATAATAAAGTTCTTAATTTCAAAAAATTAGTTGAATTAGGAGATGATGTTACACTAATATTGTGTCAATTAGAGATGTATTTTCCTCCATCATTTTTTGACATTATGGTTCACTTACTTATTCATCTAGTCATAGAAATCTGATTTTGTGGTCCAATTTATTTAAGGTGGATGTATCCAATAGAGCGATACATGAAGATCTTTAAAGGATATACGAAGAATCATCATTGTCCAAAAGCTTCAATCGTTGAAAGGTACATCACAGAAGAAGTTGTTGAGTTTTGTTCAAACTATTTGTCGGAAATAGAGTCTATAGGAATTCCAAAGTCTCGTCATGCTGACAGATTTGGAGGTAGAGGCACTCAAGGTTTAAATGTTAAGTCAATAGATCATGATGTAGTTCTTGAAGCATACTTTTATATATTGAATAATCTTAGTGAAGTTGAACCTTACATACCTACTCAGGAAATAGTTATAAAGAAAAAATATCCTTGCATGAATGACAAGGGTTGTTGACACAATATAATAAGAAATTCACAAGTTGGTTCCATAAGAGGATTTCTAATGATGATAGTGCATCCGAAATAATTAAATAATTTTCGTAGATGCCAAAATTTATTGTGATAACTTGGAAGATATACGAAATTTATATTTTTTTCCTTTTATACAAAAGCAAAAGATGATCGTAGTATAATGCAAAATAGTGGGGTTATGGTTGAGGTCCAATCCATGTATTTCTCTAGTTCGAAAGATAAGAATCTTATTTTGGCAACTAGAGCGTTCTATGGTGTCATTGAGGAGATTTCAGAGATTGATTATGTTATTTTCAAAGTGCCTTTATTTAAATGCAAGTGGGTTCCTAATAACAATGATATACAAACTGATGAGTTAGGATTCACACAGGTTGACCTTGGCAAGACAACTTATATGACTGACTCATTCAACATGACTGCCCAAGCAAAACATGTTTTTTATGTGACGGACCCTTCAAACTTATCGAGGATATGGTCAATTGTTATCCGAGGAAAATATATTCCTCACAGTGATGAAAATTTTGATATTCCTTCCACTCATTCTTACGCAACACAAGTGACTACTTCATACAAAGAAGTTGATGGAGATGATGTGCATGCTATTTGTAACGACCATCAAGAAGACATATGAGAAAATTACAAGTAAGTATTTTATATTTTTCATTAATAATTTATTGTAAGTTATAATTTCTAAGGTTATTTACTACCAAGTATTATGATTAAAAATTATAGGTGTTTAAAGTCAAGACACCATGATATTATTATTTGATGTAATGATGTGTATATTGTAGGTTGTTTTGTGCCATTTTAGTTTTGCTGTAATATACAATTTTTTGTTCTTAATCTTAATTTGTCTTTGATGTAATATAATTTTTGGTCTAGTTTAATTCACAAATGGGTGTGTTGCTGTTTCTGGTTTGAGAATTCAGGTTAATAAAAATTCCTAACTTGAGACAATTCTTTAACGATTTTTTTAGAGGGACAAAAAATGAAAATGTCTAACTTTAAAGGGTTTTTAAACATATTTAACCCAATATTTTATACAAACATGTATTAAAAAAATAGTTTTAACAAATAATATTACAAGAAGAGGAAGCAACCTTGATCAAAATATTTATATGCTCTTACTATTCATCATGGAGAATGATTTTTGTAGTTGTCAATTTCACCATGGTGGAAAACCAATCGAAAACAACTTCTCATCTCAATAAAAAATTAACCGAATAAAAAATGGCAAATTATCTTGCCGATATCTCACCCGTCAAATTAAGTAAAAGACTTGTTTCAATCAAGGTAAAAAATACTTGTTTGTAGTGGTACTTTTAAAAGCGCTTTCGTTTTGTTGAGATTTCTATTAGCATAAATTTCAAGTGTGTTTTAAAATGCTCTAAAAGAGAAAAACAACTATATTAAAGATCATGCTTCTTCTTTACAATTTTGTTTTCGACAATTATATCAAGAAATTACCATCAATGCATCATCATTATTCAAACATATTGCTTTAATAAAAGTTAAATAATTTTAACTAAATATTTAGACTCGAGTGATAAGCAAGCGGACGAAATTCGAGAAAATACCGAATTCGATTGAAAATCTTCAATATATTTCAATTAAATTCTTTCAACAAAACGTCTTCAATATATCAAATATATCCTCTACCAGCAACAATTATTTACTATCATTATTATTACAAATATTATTATTATCATCTTTTAAATTGGTAGGACTAGGTTAAGCGGCAAAACCTATTGTACTAGTGTGACAAACAATTAGACTAAATATCTATTACTCCATAAAAAACAATTCTAGAAAGGTTTGCAACTCATTATTGAAAATAATAACAAAACAACGCACTCAAATTGTCGCAGCTACCGTACAAGTTGACATGATTGTATTGACTTTATTTTGAAATGACATTGAGGCACCCTCAATTGACGTAAAATTTTTCTTGCCGACAACCAAAAAGTCATGAGTGTGGGAGCAATATGGTTCACTGTCAGGCTTTCCTTATTTGGAGGTGCCAGCCAACAAAGTACGGCAAAATCTTTTCTCTCTCTCGAAGTATCTACCTCGGATAGGGATGAAAATAGGTTTCTGTAAAGTTAGATTCTAACAACAACTTGAATTTTAGTCGAACAATTCAAAAGTTAAGTCTCACATATTATTTACACTCGATTTTTTACTTTAAAGTTTGATCTTTGTATTTCTTTGAATTGAATTTTAAGTTGCCTCAAGCCATATACTACATTTATTCATCTCATTATGTATACTTTCTCCAATCTTCTTTTTTATTAATCCTTAATTTTAATTTTTATCGAACAATTTGATGCGTCGGACAAAAAACAACTACAATCAAAATAAATAGCTAGCTTTCAACAATAATAATTAATAAAATGGTGAATTTTGTAGATTACGATAAAATAAGGCGAAAAACACAAAAAAATTGTATATCCAATTCGATCAAATGATCTACGTTTGGGAGAGAGAACAACTCTCAAATTCACTGTACTGTAAAAGTTGTTATAGAGATTATAAATGAATTACAAAAAAAAAAATAGTCTTTCAAGTTCTCAAAATCAAACTCTATTTTTTACCCAAGTGTTTCTCAATCTCTCCAACTCTTAATATAAGAATCACACAAACCTAAAGTGTTTAGAAGTACTTCTCAATCTCTTTAAATAACCCCAAAGGTTTTTAAGAAACCCTTGCATTTCTAAGTATTTCCTTGAAAATCCATAAACCCTTACTTTTCCCTTTTGCCCTAAAACTCTAAAATTTTCATACTACAAATAAGAGAAGAGATACATATTTATAATTGTTAAAATCCAATAGATCCATAACAGAGGCCAATATACAACCCATTAACAAATGGATCCCCGAACATGCCCGAAAATATGTTAGTACCGAAATATGGAAAACTTAACCTCCCACACCCCCCAATTATACATGACACCCTTGTTTTCGGCATTTTTACGTTAATGTCCTCAAAATAACCAGAAAATTTTAAAATTTCTTGGAAATTATCAAAAAAATTGTACAATAACGAAAATTTCATTAAAGTTACTATTTTTTTATCGGATGGATACCGGAAATTTAAAATTTTTAGTACCGGAGATTCCAAATTTTTGGTTAAGAGATATAACATACCGAACATTTTAAAATTTCCGCTAATTGAAAAAAAATCGAAAATTTAAAATTTCCGATAATGCTAATGCTTATTTTTTTTGAAAATTACTTTGGCCACCTCCCAACCTTCTAGTCGACCTCTGGTGAAAAACCCAGACTACCCCTGACTTCGGAAATGCATTTCCGAAATGCAAGAAAAAGGTGTTTTCGGAGATGCATCTCCGAAAGCGCCTTTTTTCTTTTGTGTGGCATATTAATTGATTTCAATTGTTTACAGGAACATGTCAGACAACCAACCAGCACGCATCAGACAGGGTAGGGAGACCCAGACTGCGTCGGCTAGACGCGAGCGGGCGGCGACGCAGCTGGCATCGACACAGGGACGGGGGCAGGGCGGGGGACGACGTGTGCGAGTTCCCGTGGGCGAGTGAGAGGGTACATCTGCTTCAGGATCTAGGAGTCGGCTGGCTCGGGTATCTTCTTTCCGCCAGCGAGAGGAGGAGGAGGATGAGGAGGAGGTGGCGGCAGTGCCCTACCACGAGCCATAGGGGGTATCGGATGTTGACCCTCCAGCCGGGGAGGAGGATGAGCAGGAGGACAGCTATCCGGGAGGGCCTTTTGACACTTCCGTGTTGATTAACTACCACGATCACGTCGCTCGGCGTATCTGGGTGTTAGCTGAAGATTTCGTTTTATGTTGTTTATCCTTCGAAGGAGTTGAGAATCGAAGGAAAGATGGTTACTGATGGCCATCCCTTAAAAAATGGCTACTGATGGTCATGCTTCGGAAAAATAAAGACTTCTAAGTTCGATGAAGATAAGTGAACGCTGAAAGATTGATGAAAGCATATGTCTTCGGGACTTAGACAAAATTCATAGAATATGTATTCAAGTATTACTACTTAGCGTGTTTTTTAGTAGTGTTTGTTTAATACACTGCCACGCGTTGAAGATGGACTCAGGCGGGAAGATTTGAAATTCGAAGACGGTTTCGTAACCGTTCAACAACAGATGGCTTCGCTGGAAGTTCTGATGAGAAACGTGGCAGCAGATTAGTATAGGACTGTTACGGTCGAAACTAGTATAAATAGGAGTCTTAGTGTTAGGATTCTGTGTGTTCATTTTGTACAAATCACTCACATATTTACTCAAGTATCAAGCGTTAAGAGAAAGAGTTCGCTGAGAAAATGTACGTATGACACCACCATTTTAATACATGTGTATTATCTTTTTGTTTTTATCTTTCAGAATTACTGCATTTCGTTTATTTCTTGCCATTTACGTTTCTTCATCTTTACTTTAACGTCATTTACTTTCGAATTACTTTCACGCTATTTACTTTCAAAGTCTTTTATATTTCTGCAGTTTAAGATTCTTTACGTTTCAATTGTCCTTTTAATTTTTATGTCATATCACTTCGATGAAGTCATATTTATATATAACAAAGTGATTGTCGAGACTATTTGTTCTGTTAATCGAACAACGCTTATTGAAGAAGACAAACAATGAATATGGTTCGAACAAACATTGATAACAATCTTCTTGACTATGTGTCCTAGGATCAATCTAGTCGATCCTGCAAGTAACCAAATCATATTTATTATAGTTTGGAAGACTAGCGGTTGTTTACCGGAAATCACCGTAAACAAATTGGCACGCCCAGTGGGACAGTGTCAAGCAGATTGTTTTAATCAATTGCTTTATTTTTGTCTAGACAATATCAAGATCTTGTATGAACCTTAGGAACGGTAAATTAAAGAACAGTGCACAACCGATTCCCAAACGAAGGTACAACAGGAAAATGGTCGTTACGGCCAGTGCAGGGGGTAATCAAGATCCCCCACAAGGTTCAGGATCAGGAGCGGCAAATTCGACTTCTACTCAAGAAGCACGAGATGCAACGGGTCCAAATGGATCGAGACCTGCAGATAATTCCCAGACTATGCCTGAAAATAATACAGCACCCTCAGGGACTGTTCCAGTTTCAGTGTCGACAACCGCACCTTCATCCACAAGCGCAGAGGACGTATTGTTTGCCTCGACAAATGCTGCAAACAATTTATTTGGTCAAGGCACGAACTCCGCTTTCGAATGGAGACCAAATAATCCATACGGAATGCCATACCCACATGGAACAGGCGTACGAGGGACAAGACATATATATGCCCCAACTAACAATGCGACATTTTCACCAAATGTTAGTTCAGTGGGTCGAAGTGCACATAACACTGGTTTCTCTGCCCAGATGCCTCACTTTACCACAAATAACCAAGCAGCATTTCGACAAGAAATGGATGCAATCAACCATGATATGGTAGGGGTTTTGGCCAGAGAATTGACTTCAATTTTAAGCCCACTAATGGCAAATGTTACTACTACGAATAGAGAAAACATGGAGACTTTCCAAAAGATATCATCTCAGATGAATCGAATGGCAGAATTCATGGGAGTAACGCCACCTAAAAGGAAAGACAAACAGCCTTCGAATCAAGAAGAGAGGCCCATTTTAGAACGTGTACAAGACATAGTTCCATCATCTAGGACGGCTACTAGGGATGTAGGCCCCTCACGAAGAACAGAGGTGTTCGAAGGAACTCCAATAATTAACTTAGAAGCTTCAAATCAAAGAACTGTCCCCGTCCGACAAGAAACGGAGGAGGAGCAACCCAGATTAAGGATTGTGGGTAGGAACGAACACCCAGATGAGATTGTTCAAAGAGTCAGAAGAGAAAATCTGGCTACAGAAAATAACTTAACTGCCATGATAGAAAGGGTTATGGCCAACAATGGCCTTAGTACTGGACTTAGACGTCCAAACTATACGTCCCCTATATCAGATTATATCATGCAAGCAGAATTGCCTAGGGGCACTAAGGTACCCAAATTTACAAAATTTTCAGGCGAAACGAACGAGTCAACGGTGGAACATATTGCTAGATATTTGACGGAAGCAGGAGACTTAGCGGGAAACGAAGATTTAAGGATCAAATATTTCCCTAGTTCACTGACAAAAAATGCCTTCATTTGGTTTACTACTTTGCCACCAAATTCGATAGATGCATGGGCATACTTGGAAAGACTTTTCCATGAGCAATTCTACATGGGCCAAACTAAGATAAGTTTGAAAGAATTGGCCAGTGTTAAAAGAAAATTCACAGAAACAATTGATGATTATTTAAATAGGTTCCGTCTGTTGAAGTCAAGGTGTTTTACAACAGTCCCAGAGCATGAACTTATTGAAATGGCTGCAGGTGGTCTAGATTATTCAATAAGAAAGAAACTAGATACCCAATACCTTAGGGACATGGCCCAATTAGCAGATAGGGTTCGACAAGTCGAACGCCTGAAGGCAGAAAAAGCTAGGGCAAATAAAAGTTATAAGAAAGAAAGAGTGGCATACGTCGAAGCCAAGGATGCTGAGAATGAGTCTTTCGATGACTCATATAGCCCTGAAGAAGTCGAAATAGACTTGGCTGAATTGAAAGAAGCGCCACCTTATGCTTGCAAACTGCTAAATCCTGCCAATGGGAAAAATCCAGTAGAAAACGATAAGAATGATAGGTTCCCTAAGAAAACTTATACATTCGACATTACCAAGTGTGATGAAATATTTGATTTATTGGTAAAAGATGGCCAAATGATACTACCTTCAAATTCAAAAATTCCTCCGTTGGAACAACGGAAGAAAAGAGGTTTTTGCAAATATCATGGGTTTTTAGGCCATAAAACTTCTCAATGTTTTCTTTTCAGGGATCTAATTCAAAATGCTCTCAATGATGGAAGGTTGAAGTTTGCTGACAAGACCAAGAGTCATATGAGGGTCGATACCAATCCCCTAAACATTGCTGACGCCAGCCTCTGCGAGGTAGAAGATATCAACATGGTGGAGGTTTCTGAAATCGAGACTAAAGCAATGTTCAATGGAAAGCAGGCTACTGAAAGCCTAAATAGTGACATAGTCTTCAATACTGATGTTGAAGAATCTTCCAAGGCAGAAATAACTGAAGCCTCGAAGGAAGAAAACAACGAGGCCACTGAAGACCTCAGGATGAAACTCCAGAAAATCCAGATTTCTGAAGTTCCTCCAGCAGCGGTCAACATGGTTAGCGCCAGACGACCAGCGTCTGAATTTGGCGAACTAGAGACATGGCTGACGAGGAAAAATGGGGGCATCGAAGTTCCTCCAAGAACTGAAAGCCTCAAAGAATATCTCTGGAATTGCCACGAGAGAAATGGTGGTAAGCAATGGATGTGTCCAAGGTGTTCGATCATGCTGAATCGAAGGGTCGAGGCCAACTTTGAAAGGGTTCGACGCGAAAGGTGGGAACACCCAGGAAGATAGCCAAATCCCCTACTACAACTGTACCCAAAGATGGAGGAAAGCTTGGTAGGATTTTTGGTCAGATGCCACAAAGAAAACACTGAAGTTGCTCTCTGCCCAAGATGCGGGGCAGTCTATGACGAAATGCTGGCACGATCATTCGAACGTGTGTATTGCTACATGAGTCAAGAAACTCAGGGGTTGCGTCCCAACCTGTACGGTTTCGACATTTGGACTCCAACAAAGAGGCCTGATAGCCCACATCCTAGGACTCGAAGGGTGACGTTCAAAGTCCCTGCAAATGCACCCAGGGATAGGTGGGTACAAGCTGATGCAAGAACCAACAAATGGCGAAGTTGGGACCAAGGTGGTAGAACTGCAATGGCATATAGGAAACAATTTCAAAGATCAAATCGAGAGGCGTATCGGTTGGAGAATTATAAAGGAAAAAATCCTATGTCTCGGTCCCAGTGGAGAAGACATCAGAGAATAAAAAATGCTCAGAAGGAATACAGGCCAAGAGAAGCTGGAGACTCTAGTAGCAACCAAGTCCCATACCAGGGGGCAAAGTCGAACAAACCTCCGGTGGAACGCAGACTATTCGAAGCTGAAAAACTCTTGGATGAAGAGGACAAGATGCGTTCAAATTCTTGGAAAGAAGAGGATAGAATGACAAATGATTTTGACTCTGATGGAGTGTCATCTATAAACTTGAATTGCAATGTTGTCTCGGTACTCCCTCACGAGTTTAATCAGGAAACTGAAGTAGAAGACTGTGAAGAGGCTGATATCGAAGAAATGGCAAAACACAGACCTGTGTGTTACTATGTGCTGAATAACGGTGCAGTAGAAGAACAGAATGCTTTCTTCGAAAGGCCTGATGAGGGTATGCGAAATCATTTGAAGCCACTTTATATCAGGGCTAAGATTGAGAACGTGGGCATAAATAAAGTCCTAGTTGATGGGGGAGCAGCAGTAAACCTAATGCCTCAATACATGCTAAAAAGAATTGGTATGTTCGATACGGATATAAGGCCACATAACATGGTTTTATCCAACTACGAAGGCAAAATAGGACAAACTCTAGGAGTTGTTCAAGTCAATTTGACAGTAGGCTCAGTTACCAGGCCAACCATGTTCATGGTTATACCAGCAAAGGCAAACTACAACCTTTTGCTTGGTAGGGAATGGATTCATGGAGTAGCGGCTGTACCCTCAGCCATGCATCAGAGGGTGACAATTTGGAGAGAAGATGGTATAGTGGAGAATATCGAAGGTGATCAGAGTTATTACATGGCTGAGGTCAACCAGGTGAACAAAAACAACTTCGACAGGAACTTGGCAAACATAGGCCCTTGTCATGCTGCTGAAGAGATGTATACCCCAAACAAAAATGCAATGTACTATTTGACTTTACACCCAAATGGATTCCAATGGGATAGGGAGATCATGGATGGTCCACCAGATCCAGCAATATCGGAGAATTATCCAGCAGTACGGCCAACGGGCTGGGACGATGGCATTAATCATGTCTGAGTCTGCGTTCTTCGAAAAGATTTCGGCCTATGTGGCCGAGAACAAAAGAAAAACGGCTCTCGAAGCCGAACTATCAAATGCAAAGATAGATACAGTCCTAACCAAAGAAGGAATATCAGAATTGGAAATTCGTACGAGTTTCGAACTCTCTGAAGATACGAGTCCAGTTGAAGAGATCATAGGAGAAGAACCAAGTCAAAGGTTAGATGCAATATACGACGAAGAACCGTTGGGATTTGAAAAAGACCCGATGGCGTCGAACATAAAGATGTTGGCCCAAGATCCGCTTGAAGAAGTCAATCTTGGAGACAATGATCAAAAGAGAATAGCATATATCAGCGTGAAACTAGAACCAGAATTGAAAGCGACGGTCATCAAAATGTTGAAAGACAATAGAGATTGTTTTGCTTGGGATTACGATGAGATGCCTGGTCTCGAAAGAGACTTAGTCGAATTGAAACTACCAATAAAAGAAGGGAAGAAGCCAATAAAACAAACTCCCAGAAGATTCGCGCCAGAGATTCACTCGAAGATTAAAGCAGAGGTCGAAAGACTCTTACGGTGCAAATTTATCCGAACTACAAGGTATGTTGAGTGGATTGCTAATATAGTACCTGTAATTAAAAAGAATGGCTCATTAAGAGTATGCATAGACTTTCGCGACCTTAATGCAGCTACTCCGAAAGACGAGTATCCCATGCCTATAGTAGAAATGCTAGTAGACTCGGCCGCAGGTTTTGAGTATTTGAGCATGTTGGATGGATATTCGGGATACAATCAAATTTTTATAGCAGAAGATGATGTATCCAAGACAACATTTCGTTGCCCAGGAGCAATAGGCACTTACGAATGGGTTGTGATGCCTTTTGGTTTAAAAAACGCAGGGGCAACTTATCAAAGAGCAATGAATTCCATATTTCACGACTTCATAGAAACATTCATGCAAGTGTATATAGATGACATTGTGGTAAAATCTACCTCGGGTATGAGTCATCTCGATCATCTGAGCCAATCATTCGAAAGAATGAGGAAATATGGCTTGAAGATGAACCCCCTTAAATGTGCTTTCTTTGTGCAGGCAGGAGATTTCTTGGGTTTCGTAGTCCACAAAAAAGGGATAGAAATCAACCAAAACAAGACAAAAGCCATTATGGAGACCAAGTCTCCCTCCACGAAGAAAGAATTACAATCATTGTTGGGTAAGATAAATTTCTTAAGAAGATTTATCTCTAACTTAAGTGGACGCACGCAAGCTTTCTCACCTCTACTTCGGCTTAAGCAAGGGAAATTCGAATGGCGTGCTGAACATCAAGAAGCTTTCGATCAGATAAAGCAATACTTGACTTGTCCACCAATTCTATCTTCCCCAAATGGGAAGAAACACATGCGCCTATATATTTCAGCATCAGATAAAACAATAGGCAGCATGCTTGCCCAGGAGGATGAGAATGGCATCGAAAGAGCCATTTATTACTTAAGTAGAGTACTCAATGATGCAGAGACTAGATATACTGATATAGAAAAACTCTGCCTTTGTTTGTATTTCTCCTGTATCAAACTCAAGTATTATATAAAACCAGTTGATGTTTACGTTTCATCTCATTATCATGTTATTAAACATATGTTATCTAAGCCAATACTACATAGTCGAATTGGCAAATGGGCTTTAGCCCTTACTGAATATTCATTAATATTTCAGCCTCTCAAGGCAATGAAAGGTCAGATTGTGTCAGACTTCATTGTCGACCATGCGGTGGTTGAGAATCATCAGCATTGTGTAGATTTGAAACCTTGGAAGTTATATTTCGATGGTTCAACGCATAGAGAGGGAACTGGTATTGGAATGTTGATAATTTCTCCTGATGGAATTCCAACAAAGCTCAAGTATAAAATCGAAGGTCCATCATGCTCCAATAATGAAGCTGAATACGAGGCTTTAATTGCTGGACTTGAGGCTTTGTTAGAATTGGGGGCAACCAGAGTCGAAATTAAAGGAGACTCCGAATTGGTCATCAAACAATTGACAAAGGAGTACAAGTGCATCAAAGAGAATCTGATCATGTATTTTATCATCGCAAATAGGTTACTCAAGAAATTCGAATACGTGGAATTAAAACATGTACCAAGGGTGAATAACCAGGAAGCAAACGACTTGGCTCAATTAGCTTCGGGATATAAAGTATCAAAAGAAAAGTTGGAAGAGTTGATTGAAGTAAGAGGAAGAGCAATGTTTACTAAACTTTCGCCAAGTGATCTGGAAAATTCACAATTGGGTTATGCCAGTAAAGAACAATTCGAGGTACTAAATATAGATTCATTGGCTGACACAGATTGGAGGAATCCAATTATTAACTATCTGAAAAATCCTTCGACGGATACAGACAGAAAAATCAAGTATAGAGCCCTGTCATATTTTCTGATGGGAAATGAATTGTTCAAGAAAACTCCCGAAGGGGTATTGTTGAAATGCTTGGGAGAAGCAGAAGCATTGTCATACCCCAATTTTTGACCTAAGATACCACCTCATATCATCTGCATATGCATCATTTGCATCTCTAACAAATTGCATAGCTTGTGTTTGCTACATGTGACTCAGCAGGATTTAATCAGGAAATCACTCATCAGTACAAGTAATAATCAATTAGGGTTTTGTTCTCCCTTCATTTCAAATGAATCATCTTCATCAACAATCAACATTTGGTCCTCAGAGATCCATCTCAACAAGCTCAAAGGCTCTGAATCGACTGAATCAGGGTTTTGACTGAAGACAGCACACTCCTGACTTTTGCTCAGAATTTGACATAATGACTTGGGACATGATATCAAGACCTCAAGTGCATCATTTTGACCTAATCCATTGGCTCATAACATCTTCTGCACAAAGATTGATCAGACAAATCCTCAGATCAGGGTTTTGAACTATCAGGGACTGAAATCAGGGATCACATTTGGGAAACCCTAAAAACCCCCAGGAAGTCAATCAAAGGTTTCAATCATCCTCAAATAATCCCTATGACAATATCCCATGGAAATTACATCTCAATTCAAGATCCACAGTCATCAATTTCATCTGGTCGACAATTAGGGTTTTTGACCTAATTCACTGAATAACTGACTTTTTAATCAGGACATGGTGTCACAACTCAAACCATGGCTCAATATCCTCTAATGCTTCAATATGATCCATTCATACCATTCATATGGTGAGGATAGCCTGTTTCATTTGAAATCTCCAGAAACGCGATTCGTCTGAAAAAGTCAACTCAACAAGATCACCATTGACTTTTGGGGAATTTTGGTCAACCATGACTTTTGAAGTTTTGAATCATCAATATATGATATGAGAAGTCATTTGATCAAGAAAAATCAAGAAAAATCAATCAAGAATCAAAAAGTCAAAGTTTGACTTTTCATACTTAGAAAAATTTCTAAGTGTTTTTCATGGTTTTTTCCAAACTTTGAAAGGGAATTTCTCAAAATTTCACCTACAAACTGAAAAAAACTTCCAACATGAAAGTTGTAGATTTTGATCCAATAAACAACTTTGACACATATAAATTTTTTCCATAAGATCAACCATTTAAGAGATATGGTGCTTCAAAGTTGGTACTTTTTGAAAAATCCACTTAAAACTTCATTTTTCTCAAAGTTCATGGATCTTTTTCACCCACTTCCTTAAGGATCTTGAAGAAACTTTCAACTAGGGTTTTGAAGTGTGTAACATGAGCTTTCCAAAATGTCCAAGAGCATGAAAAAATATGGAGTGTAGCTATGGTTTTGAATTTTGACATTAGTGACCATTTCACTTGAAATTTCAAGCCATTTTTGCAAAGTTATGAACCAAATTGCCAAATAATGCAAGTAATGATGCATCAAGACAATAATTGAAGATATTTTCTGATTAGAAGATCAGAATGGAAGAGGATAAGAAGCTTGAAGTTTAACCATGGTTTGGTCACTTTAACCATTTTGCATTAAATGTAAAAGATTCGTTTTTATCTCTTAAGCCAAATCATCAAACTTTGATCAAGTTGCAAAGCTCTGAGTTCAGAATGTTTGGCCTATAAATAGAGGTCATTACCTCATTCAAATTGACACCAAAGTCTCACAAATTATAGGCTTTCTCTTTCTTTCTTAGAATGCAAGTTTCTTAAGTTTCAAAGAGGTAAAATGCTCAACCTCCAAACCCTTGAATTTCTGACCAAAGTGATGCTTCCCACAAACCACAAACATCATTTGAAACTTGTTTGAACCATCCATACACCCCAAAAACACCTAAAACTCAAAATCACTACCTCACTTTCCAAATATGCATAACATGAGACTTATCATGCCAATTTTCATTTAAGCTCATTTCTGACCAAGTTAATCATCCAAACACCATCCATGTACCATATATGAACTATCCCAATCATCATCCATGATCTGAAACATCAAAATCATCAAATTTGATCCTCACACCATAGCTCTGCAGATCGGGTTCCATGAACTTGCTCAAATGAATTCAAATTGTTCCAAGCATTCAAACATGTTCCATAAGGTCCATTGATGCTGTCCAGACCAAGAAACAACAACTGGAACTTCTCACTTGCAGAATTCGATTCTCACTTTTGCCGTTTTTGAAGGTAAGCTACTTGAACTTCAAACTCTATGAATCATGCATCATGAATGAAATATGAACATACCATCTCATTTCTGCACACATGAGGATCATTAACCCTCAATCAATTGCTATTTATCTTGCACATACACGATTTCATGATCAATCTCAGAATTAGGGTTCTTCGTGTTCATCAGAGAATTAATCATCTTAGAGCAAAAATAAATGAAATTAAAGGTCATCATCATGTTCCTCATCCAAAACCGAGTGAGATAGACCCTTTGATCGATCAAAACAACACAGTTTTGAAGAATTTTGAAAATCAGTTAGGGTTGTGTTCTTGGCGCGTTTTTTGGTTCAGAAAATTCAAATTGTTGTTTTAAAATATATTGAACTGGAAGCGTATGTATTACAAGCCACAAGCGTGGCTCAGTTGGCAAGTGTTTTGGCTGGTGAGAGAGAGGGCGTGAGTTCAAGCCCTATTGGAGACAAAACCAATTTTTTGCAACCTATTTTCTTTCATTTTTTAACAAACTTTAACCATTCATTTAACCAATCAAAATTCATTATTTTCACTTCATTTTTTTTACACTCTTTATTTAATATACATATTTTGACAATGTTAAAAAAAATCACAAAAAAATATTTATTTGATACATTTTTAATTGGTTTTAAAATGACTTGTTTTTAAGTAATTTTAATACTTTTAAATATTATTTTTCATTTGATTTTCAAATTTAATCACTTGTAAATATTTTTTGAAGCAAACCCTAATCATCTAAGTGTTAATTGAAGACAATCTTCTTGTTTATCTCGATTAAATTGATTTCTTTCAAAATTCAAATCGTTTTAAAAAACGAGCGATCCCGATTCCTTTTCAAAAACGGTAAACCATTTCTTTTTGATTTTCAAAGGAAACTATTGATTAAATCTTTTTAATTGATCAATTGATTTTCAAAACGATGTGGGGCCTCTCGAATATTAGAGAGTATAAGTCCCTTTCGTCTTTCTTTGTACAGTTTTTGTTTTAACAGAAAACTTTTTTCCAAATAAACTTCCAAACAGTTTTTTTAACAAACAAATCTTTCAACTCTTTTTTAAAACCATCCACCATGTTTTATGAAAATAAAACATGGGCCTCTCGAATATTAGAGAGTATAAGTCCCTTTCCTCTTTCTTTTCACAGTTTTTCTTTGTACAGAAAACTTTTTCAAAAAAAAAACAATACTTTTCAAACTGTTTTCAAAACAATAAAACTTCTTCAAAATAAACCTTTTTAAAACAATTTTCAAATCATTTCCAAAACAACAAAACTCCAAACTTCAAAGCTTTTCAATATACCATGGGCCTCCACGTAGGTATAAGTCCCGAGCCCTTTCGTACATACCCACTCAAGTACATGAAATTAGGTATTTCATTGTACGCCTTTTGTACATATCTCGATCAGTTTGATTTTTAACTTTAATAACAAATCAAAAACGAAGGTTTCTTTAAATCTTCCCAAAAATATACCATGGGCCTCCATGTAGGTATAAGTCCCGAGCCCCTTTGTAAATACCTGTTTACATAGCTGTTGAATAAATTCAAATGGACCTCTCCCCGAGTGTGTGTCCTGAGCCCTGTGTATACAAATGGAGCATGCTTACAGGTATATTTCCTTCATAAACTCCATTATACACGCACACTTTGTCATATATGTATAACTGTTCATATTTGTTCATGTACTTGTTCATGTTTGTTCGTACTTGTTCATACTTGTGATTGTGTTATATGCTTATTCAACTTAGTACAACACTAGGTTCCCCATAGCCTCCTATTGGGCTTCGTGCAAAGAATCTCCACTAGTTTAGGTTAGGACATAGAGTATGGTTTCTCGGTGAAATCTCTCTAAGAGCTCAAACCAACTATACCATGCCTCCCCTTGGGCTTTGTACAAACGAGTGACCCTCCCATAGCCTCCTCTTGGGCTTACAATGCAAGGACCCTGGATTGTCCCTCCCATAGCCTCCTCTTGGGCTTACAATGCAAGGACCCTCGGATAGCCTCCTCTTGGGCTTCGTACAAGGACCCACGGGCTTCTTATAAGCATCCCCAATATCCAAATCAAATACCCTAGGAGATTAGACATTTTTCATCTCTATGCTAGGAGTATCTCTTTTATATCATCACAAACAATCAATCAATCAATCAATCAAACTTTTTTGCCACAAGGCTGGCTAATCAATCAAACTGTTTTACCACCGTACTGGATGATTAATCAAAGTTTTTGTCACAAGGCTGACTTCATTGAAACTTTTGCCACAAGGCCGGCTGATTAATTAAAGTTTTTGTCACAAGGCTGACTTCATTGAAACTTTTGCCACAAGGCTGGTTAAACAAACAAAAACATCTTTATCATTCTAAGCACCCTAAGTGGCATGGCCCCGGGCTTATAATGAAAATATTTTTAAACAAAATCAAACAGATGTATGTGATGATATAGATTAGATACATCTAGCATTTAGACGACATTTGTCTATTTTTCTTTGCTTCCACTAGCATAAGTGGGAACTACGATTGCTCTGACTTTCTCAACATCCCTTTGAGAATACGTAGGCACAAGGTCGATCCTTGGCGAGCAAAACAAAACTTCTCTCTCAAACCACTCAAACCTTAGCACCCGTAGACCGCCGAGCTACAGATGCTCTGATTCCCTTTAGGGGATATGTATGCAGAGGATCGCGATGATCTTTGCGAGCATAATCAAACAAACACCTTAGGTCCCACCTCTTTCTCACAAGAACCTCCACCACAACAAGAATGGAATAAAACATAACAAAGAAACCTATAGAGTACTATAGATACGTTGGGTGCTAATACCTTCCCTTCGTATAACCAACCCTCTTACCCAAAGATCTCTCCCCCCACTTTTAGGTTATTGCAGCTTTTTTCCTTTTCCTCCTTTGGAAATAATAAAAAGTTTGGTCGGTACAAAAGAAAAATCATTTTTTTTGAGCACTCGAGCCCAAAGAAGGCATCAGGTGTCTCATCCACAAAAAAGAGGAAACAAAACGATTTTTCGCCCGCGACAAGCATACTTGGCTCTGTCGAACGTACATAGTGGAGCATGTGGTGCACATCAAGCAGGGCACAAAATGAAATGGCTCTTGTTTCGTTATGGGATGTATTGGCCTTCGATGCTAAAGGATTGTATAGAGTTCGCGAAAGGGTGCCAAGAGGGCCAAGAACATGCAGGTATCCAACACGTTCCAGCAAACGAGCTAAGTACAATAGTAAAACCATGGCCTTTCAGGGGATGGGCACTAGATTTGATTGGAGAGATTCACCCCAAGTCATCCAAAGGGCAAAGATACATTTTGGTAGGAATAGACTATTTCACAAAATGGGTTGAAGCAATACCACTGGCAAACGTGGATCAAGAGGCGGTGATCGAGTTTATTCAGAAAACACATTATATATAGATTTGGAATCCCAGAAAGTATAACAACTGATCAGGGATCAGTCTTTACTGGACGAAAAATGCAAGATTTTGCCAGAGAAATAGGTTTCAAGCTATTTACTTCTACACCTTATTATGCCCAAGCAAATGGACAGGTTGAAGCAGCAAACAAAATAATAATTGGTCTTATCAAGAAGCATGTAGGAAAGAGACCCAAGAATTGGCATAAGACTTTAGATCAAGCATTTTGGGCTTGTCGAACATCTCCAAAAGAAGCTACGAATACAACTCCTTTCCAGTTGACGTTTGGACATGACGCAGTACTTCCAATTGAGATATGTTTGCAATCAGTAAGGATACAAAGACAAGCAGACATTCCTCCCAATGTATACTGGGAGTTAATGATGAATGAGTTTAGTAGATTTGGACGAAGACAGACTTCGAGCGCTGGGAAATGATAAAAAGGCAAAAGGAAAGAGTGTCCAGAGCTTATAATAAAAAGGTGAAAGGTAAAACTTTTGTTAATAATGACTTAGTCTGGAAAGTTATTTTGCCTATAGATCGAAAGAATCAGGCACTTGGTAAATGGTCCCCACATTGGGAAGGACCCTTTCGAATCTTAAAAGTATTCTCGAACAATGCTTATGAAATCGAAGAATTAGCAGAAGATCATAGGATCTTGAGAGTAAACGGGAAATATTTGAAGAGATATAAACCAAGTATGCACGAAGTAAGGATTGCAAAGACGTAGATACCCAGGGTACTACGAAAAGCCAAAATGGTCAGGCACCAAAATGGCTTCACAATCAGGAAGAATTATGGAAAGAAAAATCAAAGAAGACACCAAAATATTCTTTTTCATTTCAAGCATGGGAGTACATTCATTACAAAAAGATCCAAAGAATAGGATCTGAAGTTACAAAAGGAAGAAGGCATAAATATATATAAAAAGATTAAACCTAAGGTAAAAAACTTGCTAGTCAATCCTTTGGTTTAAATTGTCCAAACACAACACGGGAGAAGGTTCAGCCTCGAACATATCCATAGCTCCAGAAGTACGCATCCTTCTCACTACGCCTTTCTTAAGAAAAATATTGCTAAGGAGTCTCCCGTACGGAAGACAAGTCACAACCCCTCGACGGTCGACACCGGCAGAGACAGCTTTAACAAGTCCCTTGAAGATCATCAAAGGGATGTTAATTTTCTTCCCTCGAAGACCGCAGAGGATAAACTCCAAGTCTTCAACCATGATGTCGTTTTCGTCAATCCGCCGAGGTTGGAAGTTCCCCACGAGCATCTTGTGCCAGATCCTGATGACTTTGGCACTGAAGCGGTCATTATCCACAAGAGCTCTCAGCATGAGATGAGTAGTCATGTTGAAACTGTTGTCATCAAAAGTTTCACCAGAGTTATTGCATCTTATTAGATTAGCAATAGTGGTGGGAGTAATGCTGAGACGAGCGTGTCGAATAACAGAATCAATGGTGGTCCTACCTTCAGGATCTATGCGTAAAGACGCATTCATCCAGAATTCTGCCACCATGTTGGGGTAAATGGCACCCTCCAGGACTTCCTCAAAGTAGAAGTCTAGTTCCTGGTTAACAAACAGGGTTTCGATGTTGATGAAATGGCGAAGCAAGTTCATCCTCAGAGAGTCTGAACTCGCCTCTAATGAGGGCTTTGATGTCGTTAAAGAAGAGAGGTTCAGCCATTGCAAGGTAAGAAAGTTGTTCTGAAAGAGAAGTTGGGTGTTTTCTTTTTTCTGTGTTTAGTTTGGAGAGAAAACGCATGAATGAGAAATAAAGGTGATATTGGGACCCTTTATATAGAAGGGGAATACTGAAGGGTGGGTTTTAATTGCCAATGAGTGATTGGACTGCGGTTGGTTTTCCAAAGAAAGGAGTTATGGCTTCCGCCGTTTCCCGCCCTTGGAAGTTTAGAAGTAATCATTAAACTGATGCACGCACGTCTGAAAACCGACGTTTTGGAGAAAAGTGACGTCACTTTTAATAATGATTATGGCTAGAAGAAGTGGAAACGTCAAGTCTAGAGGCAAGAAATTGAAAGATGTTCAGGTTCTACATGTTGCATTTAATAAAAGCACTGTAGGAAATCTAAAGATATATCTTGACAAGAAATTGAAAGATTTGCTAAATCAACAATGGCAAATATGATAAAGATAAAAGGGAGTCAAGCGTACAAATATTATATGTCTACAGTGGCCTCGATTACAAAATAAAGGTGCAATAAGTAACAAGATCGAAAACATTTAGTTGAAATCCTCAGGGAGATCCTTTTTGATCTTCAAATATTGAGTCTCCCATGAAGACATGCGAAGTTCAATTAGTGCCCGGTGTTTCTTCAACTTTTCGATTTCTGGCACTAACTTTTGTGCAGCCTCGAAATGTTTCATTCCTGACTGCACCACTTCGAGCAAGTCTTGTTGATTAGACTTTTGTAGGACTGCTTGACAACTTTCAGCCTCCTTTATCTTGCCCTCGAGTACCTTGATTTCTTGTTTCCAAGAGCCGATTTTCTTCTCATAATCATCAATGGCCTTCTGATTTTCTGAATGTTTGAGCCTGAGGGCCTCACCTTGTTTTCGTTGCGTCCATAGCAAAATTCCATGAAGAGTCATGAGAGGCCTTTTCTCAGATAACTCTTTTTCGACATTTTGCCTTCGAAGGATGTTAGCTTGGAGTTGCTCGAGGTAAAGAGCCCAGCAGAACAATTACCTCTGAAACTTCTGTGGAAACTTGAAGCAAATCTACTTTCTTTAGAAGTTGATTTAAGTTGTGGCTCTTAATAGGGTCCCGGTTGAGAACATCTACAAGATTGACCCCAAAGAATCTTTCTTTTATTTGTCGAAGAAGACTGGGAATATCTTCCTTGTCACTAGAGTCTGCGAGTAATAGCTGTTGAGACATTAAGCTCCGGAGGCAAAGGAGTATTCACATTCATAATGGCCTTTAAGAAACTGAGAGGATCAGTTTGCTTAAGTTGTTTAAGCTCTGAAGGAGTAAGCTTTGCAGGGGCAGGCGTCGAAGTTGTCTCAGGAATGGTTTTTGCGTCTAGAGTTGAAGTTCCATGAGAAACTGGTTTTTCAGGCTGAGAAATCTCTTCCATAGCATCTTTCTCCGACGCGGAATCTTCGTTGTCATGTGATTGCTGGTTCACATTATCGCTGCCTGAGAATGGATGATCCTCTTCCAAATTTTTGCCTTGATGGGTAGGTGGGGATTCGTCAGTAGAGTGGCTCTCTTCGACCGGTTCATTAGGCAATATGGTAGCAATTGGCCTAACGTCTTCGAAGACTGGTGAAAGAACACGAGTTTGATTTTGAGAGGTACCTATGTTAAACAGAGCAAAGTTATTCAAAAATAAATAAACTTTTGAAGAGTTTAGTTAACGAAAGTTAAAGTTTGACAACTACCATAAAGTTTGTCAACATCAATGGTGAGGCCAGGATCCTTAAAACCGGAAGTAGCAGTGCCAGCATCATCCTGCAATAACAAGGTAAAGTGTCAGTACGATTATTCAGTTAAAATCACAAGATAATATGTGGGACAAACCCGAAGTACCTTGGGTGGAATATTGTCTGGACTTGAATTATGGCTTTCCACAACGAAAGCATTACTAGCAGCTTTCAAAGGAGACTCTTCAGAGGACGCTTTATCACCAGGGGAAGCAGCTTTGGAAGGACTTGCCTTTTTCCCTTTTCTCGAAGGGGTAACAGCTTTATATTTTTTCTTCTGTCCTTGTCTAGTTTGAGGAGGGGATTTATCTTCGCCATCCGAACCAGTGGTCGAAGAAGCTTTACCGCTTCGAACCCGTTGGGGGGTTTCGAACTCTGGCAAGTCGAAAATGAGAAAGATGAGTACTAATCACGTATTGTACAAGATTGAGAGTATGAGATAAGTATGTACCGTGGGCTTCTTATTAGTGACGAGGGAGTCACTCCCACTTGGTTTATTGCTTTTAGATGTCCCAGAGTCCTTTGAGGCAGAAGCTTCCTTAATCTTCCTCCTTTGTGCAACAGCTGTAGTTGAGACTGAAATCAGTATATCAATAAAGAAAAGATAAGTCAGTCGAAAAGATTGCCTTAATCCAGACCTTCAGGTATTGGAGTCAGGACACGAACATGTTTAAGATCTATATGAAGATGTCCTTTGAAAGTATCCAAGGTATGCTTAGTCGGAACCACTCGTTCAGCGCGTTTTTTGGTACTCTCTTGAAGAATTTTGAGAGAATTCCCACACACGAACCAGTCTGGGAAAGGAGGACTTAGAGCCACACCAAAATCAGCACTTGGTAGTGGGGGGAATTTTGGAGGATTGAGTTTGAAAGCCACTTCATAACGTAGTTCTGGTCGAACATACGAGGGCAATTTCAACTTATTTAGTTTGGCGGAAAACTTTTCGCGCAAAGTAACTGCAGCCTCACGAACAGTCCGACTAAGATCATCAGGGCCTATAGATAGTTTCAAAGAATTTTTGAAAAGCTTGGATTTCTTTAATATGAGTGGAAGTACCTTTTTGGAAGTTCTCCTGCACATCATTGAAAGCTGCAGTTAGTTCCTGAGCAAGGCTATCAGCATCAAAAATTTGAGAGCTATAATACTCTGTCCACCATTGATGAAAATCTGGTGTAGAGTAAAAAAGAAGGTTCAAAAGGAATAGGAGAAAGATTGGTGACGTCAACGTATTTGTCGATTTTTTGTTCACATTCTTCTTCAGTCAAATACAAAGTGTGGAAACACATATGGTTCCTTTTCTCATATAAGCACTTGGGTGTTATTTGAGTTAGCCCAAATTGTCTTGAGACCAAATTCGGTTGATAGCACATGAGGATACATTGACCCTTTGATGGTCGAAGACGGTGGGGAAAACAATCTTGGAGTCAGAAAGGCTTCCCAAATTTCCATAGATTCAGCTTGTTGATCCTGAGATGTTGGTGGAAATTTTCGAGGTAAACCATTCAGGGCCTATTGTTCTGTGTACAAATGGGGCCATAGAAGGATCGAACTGGTCACGCCGAGCAAACATCATCGAATACGCCAGGAAATGTTCATGAAGCTTTCCCATTTCTTCTTTTGGAGTTAGGTAAGCTAACCTGGTCCCCTCTATAGTTCGATTTTTGATTATGCTATCCTCCTCATTGACATCTCCTCGAAAGGGAAGATGAGTTTCGAATGTAGCAGTAAGCCACAGTTGCAATAGCCAGAAAGGACCAGCGTAAAGTAAACTACCAGATTTGAAATTCTTGGTAAGGTTTGCAGCTTCACTAAGGTTTTCATAAAGAGACCCTAGAAGTAGTTGGCTGAGGTTGAGCTTTTTCCCAGCATGCAATTGATTAGCCATGCAAAGGTACCTTTTCGCAACTTGGATAGACCTTGAGCAGAAGGCACATCGTGAAAGCCATAATGCTAGAAAAGCAATATGCTCCTCATCAGATACTGTCGCTCCAGTGGTAATATGATGCTTCTGGATGAATGTCGTATAAGTGACTTGCGAATCGTTAAAACCAATAGTGTCATTGTCCATCTCATTGGGGTCGAAGGTTTCACCAGTTGGTCGAAGTCCTGTAATAGCGGCCACGTCGAAAAGCGTGGGGGTAACCATTCCACATGGGAGATGGAAGGTGTTGTGAGAAGCATCCCAAAAATGAACCGCTGCTACTAACATGGGTTGGTTGTATTCTAAACCCGTTCTTGACAGTTGAATCAAATCGTATATTCCTAATGTTTTCCAGAAGGATCCTTTTTGTTTCTCTACCCTTTCTAGCCAGGCATAGTACAAGTCAGGATCTTTGGCTAAAGGGATTGACCTAAACACTTTGACAGAATTGGTCATATAGTTTAACCTAATTTTGTTTAAAGCTAAAGGGATTGCGGTTGAAGTTTTCTCAATATTAGCAGATTTGCCTAAAGGAGAGCGACCGTCTTCATCTATCTTAACTTTGCTAACTAATGGTCTAGTCTTGTAGTAAGCAGGAAAAAACTTATTCATAGATTGGGTACTTTCACTCGGTAACGGACCCATAAAGGCAAGAGTTTTCTCAGAGAGTTCAAAGGGAATGATTACCTGGGAAGCGTAAATAGCGCGTATTTCTTCAGTGTTAGGGTTTGGAACGAACTCTCGTTCCCCAGAACGTGTCGTTGATTGGAGCTTCAAAGCGGGTTGAAGAACATTTGAAGATGAAGCCATGAAGAAATTATTTGATTGAAAGAACAAGATTCTAAAAAAGAGTGAAGATGTTTCAATTTTTTGGTGAAGAAGATGAATGAAAGGCGGGTATAGAGACACAAGATCAAGTATTTAAAGGTTTAACGGAAACCTTTTTAAATCTTTTGGGTAAAAGCCCGAGAGACACGTGGGCGGCTGGTGATTTAATCCAACGGCGGTCGAATGAGTTAGCTTCACTCCTAGTATGTAGGAGTAATGATCGAGGAAGTAAGGTTAAAACGTGGAAATGTAGGTTATGAGAGGACATCTTTGAAAATGACAAGACGTCTCGGAAACAGTGTTATCAGTGATTATGACGCTAGTCAGCAGTCTTGGAACTTTCAAGGATCATAAAAACGAAATCCTATAATGGCAAGAAACGCCTATTTCTGTTGATTCTCGAAACAGGCATTTATTGGGGGCAATTTGTTAGCTGAAGATTTCGTTTTATGTTGTTTATCCTTCGAAGGAGTTGAGAATCGAAGGAAAGATGGTTACTGATGGCCATCCCTTAAAAAATGGCTACTGATGGTCATGCTTCGGAAAAATAAAGACTTCTAAGTTCGATGAAGATAAGTGAACGCTGAAAGATTGATGAAAGCATATGTCTTCGGGACTTAGACAAAATTCATAGAATATGTATTCAAGTATTACTACTTAGCGTGTTTTTTAGTAGTGTTTGTTTAATACACTGCCACGCGTCGAAGATGGACTCAGGCGGGAAGATTTGAAATTCGAAGACGGTTTCGTAACCGTTCAACAACAGATGGCTTCGCTGGAAGTTCTGATGAGAAACGTGGCAGCAGATTAGTATAGGACCGTTACGGTCGAAACTAGTATAAATAGGAGTCTTAGTGTTAGGATTCTGTGTGTTCATTTTGTACAAATCACTCACATATTTACTCAAGTATCAAGCGTTAAGAGAAAGAGTTCGCTGAGAAAATGTACGTATGACACCACCATTTTAATACATGTGTATTATCTTTTTGTTTTTATCTTTCAGAATTACTGCATTTCGTTTATTTCTTGCCATTTACGTTTCTGCATCTTTACTTTAACGTCATTTACTTTCGAATTACTTTCACGCTATTTACTTTCAAAGTCTTTTATATTTCTGCAGTTTAAGATTCTTTACGTTTCAATTGTCCTTTTAATTTTTATGTCATATCACTTCGATGAAGTCATATTTATATATAACAAAGTGATTGTCGAGACTATTTGTTCTGTTAATCGAACAACGCTTATTGAAGAAGAAAAACAATGAATATGGTTTCGAACAAACATTGATAACAATCTTCTTGACTATGTGTCCTAGGATCAATCTAGTCGATCCTGCAAGTAACCAAATCATATTTATTATAGTTTGGAAGACTAGCGGTTGTTTACCGGAAATCACCGTAAACACTGGGAGGGAGAGGTATTTTTTATAATTTAACCGTTTATTTTGTCACCATTTTTTATAATTTAACCGTTTATTTGTCGCTTATTTAATATATGTCGCTTATTTGTTTTTTTTTGTAACAGGAGAGAGAGCCGTTGAAAATGGTGAACCACGCCCGGAAGATTTTCAGTCTGTTTAAACCAGCAGCTGAGTGGTTTAACAACCATGTGCGAGGTTCAGGGTTTAGCGGGCTCTGCATGACGGGGTACACCACCATCAGCACCGGCATGCAGGGGGCATTTGTGGAGCGCTGGCACAAGGAGACGTCCTCTTTCCACTTGCCGGTTGGGGAGATGACGATCACCTTGCATGACGTGCAATGTCTTCTCCACCTGCCGATTAGGGGGCCGCTGTTGCACCACTCCCAGATCCAGAGGGTCGAGGCCATTGAGTGGATGACGCTCTATTTGGGCATGGAGCACGAGGTTGCTCACTTTCAGTGCGTCACGACATCTGGGCCTCATGTACGGTTCACCACACTGAGCTGCTATTTTGAGCACCACCTGGACGCGGCGGCCGAGGCTGAGGAGGCGGGGTGACGAGCTATTCACACACTATCACCGTCGCTGCGCTCTCCGGTGTTGGTACATGCATGTGGTAGGCGCTGCATGCTTTGTGGACAAGAGTGCAAGGTACGTCGACGTGACCTACCTCTGCTACTTCATGGACCTGGATACCATTCACCAGTGGAACTGGGGGGGCAGCTACTCTGGCATACCTCTACCAGAAGCTGAATGAGGCCTCCAACTGGAGGACGAGGCAGTTGGTCGGATCCTGCAAACTACTTACGGTACATTTTATTTTAATACATTATCGTATTTATTTATTTATTTATGTTTCGTATTTATTTTTAATACATTATCGTGTTTCTGTTTCAGAGCTGGATCATCTCATACTTCTCCCGCATCCACGGCTTTCACATCGATCCTGCGTACGTGGACGCCATGCCCAGGGGCCGCCAGATACGTTCTCCAGAGGGGGAACGATGCGATGGGACCATACCGTGGATACCTGGACCGCACGATGCACGACGACGTCACCTGGAGGCCGTTCAGCGACTACGCTC